>NW_009925031.1:5908-35929 GCF_000696875.1 Nestor notabilis
AATTTCATTCACAGGATGGTGGTTGTATTTATCTTCTGTCATTAATTCATGGGCAGACTTTGGATGGAACAGTGAAAGGCAGCTCCACTCCTACATCCAACATGACTGCCACACCGACTCTCCAGCATAGATAAGAATTCTTAATCTAATGAATGTGATCACAAATGTGAATTAATTCATACCCACATGCATATTCTAAAAAGGTCATGGGATCTTCAAATCCAACAGATGCTCTCAGTCATTATATTAGACCTTGCTGACAAACAAAAAACCTCCCATTGACAAACAGGGAAGAGTGCTGAAGTGGTCTATCTCATATAATTTCTTCTTACAGCTACATTGAAAAATGCACATACCTAAAATGCTACATGATTTTCTCTGATATAGCTAACTCATACAGCTGGTTAAGAGTGATTAAAGAAGCCAGGACATGTTATTTGCATTTGGACACACCTGGATGATCTGATCATTAGGAAATCTCGTTCTACTTTGGAAAAAGAGAGATTTTGCCATACCCGCCCCCCCCCCGAAATGTGTTCATCTCTGAATTACTACAAAGGTTACGTATTAAAAATTCATATTCAAATCTAGATTAAAAATTGTAGTAGTATACTAACACATCTAATGAGTGCTGAATTTTCTTAAATGAGGTTGAGAAGAGCCAAAGCTTGAACACAGGCTTAAAATGTTGCAGGCAGCATTGAAATCCACTGCCAATAAGATGAGATGAATTAAAAATGAGCCTTAATTGCAGAAATCTTGTGAAAAAAAAATCCAACATAATCATAAACAGTCATGAAGTACTCATGAGGGGTGTGGAGAGGAAATGTGGTTGTTTTTTTTTCCTGCGTTGCACAATTACTTTCTAGAGTGCCCGGAGCACTTGAAAGTTTCATTAAGGTGTGCTTTGCATCAGGAGCATGACTTATCCGTAGATTATCTGATTTAGCAGTTACATCCCTTGAAAAAGAAACTATACCTTGTTTCTGACATGATAAGAAGAGGCAAAGTTAATTATTTGCATTTAGAAGTGACTGCCTTTTTGGTCTTCAGTATTTGACCACTGGGGTGAGAGGGGGAGGGAAAAGTGAATGCACCATCCCTAGCACCTGTAAGGAGGGAATAGAACAGGCTGTACAGAAACAGCAGATTCCCATTAATGATGAATTTTGGAAGGTTTTGGCAGCTTCCACTTTTCCCCTCACGCTTGAGAACACTTCAAAAGCAGGATTACAAAAGACATCACATGTTCAGTTCAAAACCATAACTGGGGCTGTGAGAAGAGGAAAGGGGCCAGGTTCCAAGGCAGCACATGCTGTTTTGAAGGACTTGCTACAAAGCACTTACCTCTTTATACCTCTCTGCACAGGTAAGAATTGCAGCTGGCAAATGATTCACCACCTCTCCACTCAGACAAGAAGAAGAGGAATTTGTTAACCTGAGACTTCTTTACCAACCTGTGCATCTGATCTGATCTAAATACCACAGTTAAGCAACAGTGTTTCGTGAATGCAGGGCTTTGGGCACGAACTGGATTGCTACAAACCTGACACTTTGGCAGTCTTTGTTCTAACCAAACGATTTATAAACATGCTGCTATCATCTTGCGCCTATGAATTATGAATTTCTCAATGCAGTCAAAGGGTGAGGTTGTCACATACCAGAAACCTGAGGAAAGACCATGCTAGTATCACCTCTTTAAAGTAATAATTAGTGTGACTAAACAGCAGCATTAAACCTCCTACTCTTTTGCCTTTTCCCTGGGAGGGTTTCATTCAGCTTTTCTCTTGGCTAGAAACTCCTGCTACATACTGATCAAGGTGATCACCTTGTTCCTACCCAGTGGCATGCCTAGAGTGCAGAGAAGAGAGTACTGAAAAAAACACCCTAACCAAAACCTGAAAGAAACTAAACTCAGTAACAAAAGAATGCTTAAACTTTTACATCTATTCAGGATTTAAAATCTTTAGATCAACACTTACCTTCCACTTGTTTACAACTTCATCTCTCCCAGGGAAGTAGAGAAGGGGGGAGAAGAAAATGATCACTATTTGGATACTGCTTTTGCTTACCCTATCATCTTTGTTAATAGTATCTAAAGAATAACTCATAAACATGCTTGTGTTATTATTTTGTCTTAGCAGAGTCAGCATGATTCAGAAGAGAGCAGTCATAAGACTGTCACAGTTCCCAAACTGCCAAAAGCTGTGGGAAAACAAAAGTTAGAAGCTGAGGGAAAAGGCTTAACTCTCATTACGATGAGCAACCTAGCAGCCTGTTGGTTGATCTGAAAGATGTAAGTACCCACACAAACTTACAAGTGTCTATTGCTATGCAATAGAGGCTGCTGTAGAGCAGACAGGTTTCTCCTGCCCGAACACAACAGAGAAAAATCACTACAAGTAAATTTATTTATTATACCAAATTGGCTGGAAAACCAGAGTTCTTTGGCACCAAATCCTTCTTCTTAGGTTCTTAAATCATGTTGACTTTAAAAGGACCAGGATAGACGTGAGTGCATTTAGGCGTGACAGCTCATGCTTCCTATGCCAGACTTCACTTCTGCACCCCAGTCTTTTGAAGCAGGTGCTAACAGGGCCATGACAAGTTACACATCTATATGCTGATCACTGTCCTGGCTAGAGGACTGGAGCTATTCCTCTAGATACCTGACAGAAGCTACTGATATCTGCTAGTTTTCAAAAATCAAAAGTATGTTTCCTTGACACTTTGGGGTCAAGACAAGTTGGCTCTGGGCATAATTTTACTATGTTCTTGAAAGTTTATATGTGATAAAGGTCCCTTCTGTGCAAGTTTGTGTGAAGGGGTTCTACGGCTCTGGGTAGAGGAATGGTTACTAGCAAGCAGCAGGTTGAGCAGATTACATGCTGAGCAGCAGTGTGGGAAACTCTCTCAGGAACTGGTAAGCTCTGGAGACTAGTTCTGTTAAAACCACAAGAACTGACAAACTCAGAACAAGAGCCTGCTGGCTATGTACAAAGCCAGAATTCACATTCGAATCAACCATGGGTTGTGCTAACTTAGATCATGTACAGATAGCAGTTGCTGTATGCAGACAAAAAATCTACGGGATTACATACACCTGATGAAGCAAAGGATTCTTTGAGACATTTTGTAAACTATTTACCTAGGAGCTGAAGGACCTAGGGGTTGACACTGGCCTCCCAGTTGTTGCTCCTACAGAGTAATTACAAGTGTGCAAGTAAGTGAATATATTGTGTAAATAGTTACCTGTTATCAGTAACAGCTTTAGTAACAAAAAGCCTTCTGTTGATTGTGATCTGTACCTCTCCCACCTTGATCTGCTGTCATGGAAAAGGGAAATTTACAAAATCAAGCATCCAACTATTTTATCAGTTATTTCTTGGCAATACAAATCAGTAAGCAGGACTGGTACTGTTACCACTGGTATAATTTCTCAAACTGCTTGCTAAAAAAAGTACTTGCAGAACTTACTCTGTGCAAGAACTCACTACCAAGACTTTCTTGGAAGTCCAAGAATATGTGACTGCAACTGTTCATGACAGAAACCTAGTCAGCCAACCTAACGTGTTTTCCTAGTCCATGCAATTTTCACTCTCCATTTGAACACCAGCATGTGCTGAGATTAATCATTATGACAGACCAAATAAACTGAAGGTTAACACCTTTAGTTGCTTTTATCTCTGAAAAGCAAGTTTAGGAAAGCAAGTATCTCTAAACAAAGTTCCTGCTGCTGCCACTTGAAGATAAGATTCTAGAGAGCCTGAACCTTTGTTCAATCCTGCTCCATTTTTCCATTAATCCTGGCCAAAAAACAGTCATACCAGCATAAAGCTTCCAAGTATTTCCAGCAGACCTTTTAGATTTTGGCACATAAAAATATCTCCCATGCATATGCAATACTTCTACCAATTGCATCACTACCACTCGAAAGTTGTGCCATGTCATTATTCATGACTAGTCATCTGAAGAACTACTCCCACGAATCTCAGAGCTGTTAGGAAAGCTTTCAGTGATCTCATCTAGTGATATGCAAACTAAGAATTCATGCTTCTGGAAAGACTCTTAGTAGGAATATGTTGTTGTATGTCTTACTACTCTATTCTAATAATTTCACTAATACACTTGGGTGATTTCACTGTTTGCTGCTTTTAAGTAGAAATTGAAAACTGGCAACTTCCGTCTTTGGCAAGCTCTCTTCATTTGTCCCACTCTATTAGTTCAATAAAGAGATGTGAACACAAGTCGAATTGTCTCTTTAAAGACATAAATATGAGGGTTAGTTACAACATGAGACCAGGCTGCTACAGTAGTGCTAATAAAAATCAGCTGTTGCACTGTTTACTGCTTTGTGTAAACTCCTTCAAGTGCCCTTAGCTGAATATTAGCTTTGTTGCTCTGAAAGTTTCTGCTCAGCTGGTTTACCAAGGTTTTGCCCTTAGCTGCAAGCTACTGAACTGCACTTCGAGATTTTTTTGCTTCATTTAAGTGTTTATAATCAGGAACTTTCCTCCGGAAATTCCAGTGACAACTGACTGCCAAGCCCTGACAATGAGCTCTTAAGCTTTGACTATGGGCTGAAGACAACTGCAGCTTATCAAAGAAAGTTGTGGGTTTTTTAAAAACAGTTCTTTCTCATCCAGTAAATACTGTTTCAAATACCCATGACAATTTCTTAAAGCATTCTAGACATATTAATGCAAAATTTCCTTTCTATGTAGCCCAAAGAGACATTAAATACTTAAGTATCTCAAAAGCCAGATTGCGTCACTAAATTGGTTTGAACTTATACAGCACAATGTTCTCTCATTTACTGTTTTTCTAGCTAGTGTTTTGCGTTTAGATGTGCACTGTTTTACTCCTGTTGCCAATATGAGAGGACATACTATATTGGAAAACATCATTCTAATGCTTCTAGAGGACATATATACAGATGTTGAACTTTCTGATGAAATGGCAGTGTTCCTTTGAGTCAATAAGTATCTTTGAAGTATCTTTTATTGCCAGAGTGCATGCTGCAGATGTTAAATTATTTAAAACTGTGTTTACAGGACAACCGAAAAGCAAAATATTGACCACTTTAGAAAAATGGTGACAAACACTAGGGATGTTTTGCTTACATAAAGCAGAGATAAAGGGAAGCAAATTACTGTGATTTGGGATTTTCGAAGTTTTCTGCCCCACACAAAGCTGAAAAATGGTGGGAAAAATGATTAAAAAGGAAGTACCTCAGCAAGCAATACCTGCAAGATCACAGGAAGTTCTCTTCTTGGATGCACAGGCAGTACCTTGTTCAAACCAGAGAAGGGAGGAATAATAGACAAAGAGTTGCCTATTATTTAAAATACTTGAGATAGGCCAAAACCACTGAGGAGCTCATATCTGCAGATAACCATTTATGACTTGGGGAAGGAGCAAATAAATCTTCTGACATTGAAGCTAGGTTAATGTCCAAGGAAGGACAGTTTCCTCCACGATTTACCAATAAGATTAGCCCTAGCACTAGATCCTAGGTGGGAACAGACCTCTCAAACCCGAAGGTGTTTTATTACAGAGTGAAACTTCATGAGTTCTTGAAATTTCATAAAAGACCTGGTCTGGTTCTCCAGCTCCAAAACTCCCTAATCGCTCAGATCTGAGGGCGGACTCTAAGAAGATGGGGCTGCAAGGTACAACCAGAGTTTTCTTCCTTAAGTAGTATCATTGCAAGTTATTTAAAAGGTTTGAAATATCATAAAGATAAGATGGCCCTTCTTTAAATTTGTCAAAACCAACAGTCAAATTATTAATTTTTGTTACTTAACTTTGATTGTTTCTATAGCTGTCTTAAGATTTCTTAAAAAAGCTGAAGTTCTACCTTCGTCAGTGGTCATCTTTCAAGTTTAAAAGGACTATTTTAAACTGTACATACTTATTTTTTTTCTCATACAATTCATTTGTGATTATTGAAATATGATTTTGGAATAGGAATTATCAGAAAATACTTTAAAAATAATATTTTCAAATTATGTAACAAAATAACAACTCAGCTACCTTTAATCTTAAATTCTTGCCAAACCAGCTACAAGTCATCAACCAAAATACCAGTATTTATGTGTAGAAATAACTGGGCTATACAATAAAAAGTACGTACCCATGAAAATATAAATATCATTTAATAGTGCAATTTTAACAAAATATTCTTCAAGATAAATTTAGTAAATAGTTTCTAGGACTTGCTCAGTCTCCACGCAATCATATCTGAATTGAGCTGAGCAGCCGCTATTTTCAAAGAAATTTCCTGGTAAAGGGCACCATTCATTGTCTGGTTCATACTCAGAACACTTTCTTTCCGTTCATCCTGAAGCTTTTTTCTGAATTGCTGAACCCCTTCCTCACTGTCCAGTAAAGAAGCCACAGGAGCACCACTGATTGTCTTGCCAGGCTCATTCCCCCATGTCAAACTGTTTTCAGCTTTGCTTTCTTTTGAGAAGAAAGAATTCCTCAAGGTGAGCATTTCTTTTTCCAAAGCCAGTGCTAACTGTTGAGTCAGTACACCTTTGCTTCCACATCTCAGGAGCTTTACATCACAGCTTGGTGGGAGAACTCTAATAAGGCTGTAAAGGCACTGGAACAAGACAGTCAGATTTCTGTAAAATAAGATGATGATGATGATCAGTATTATTATTATTGTTATTATTATTAGAGCTACCTTGTATCTTCAAAATTCTACCATGGAAAATAAAACAAAATTACTTAAAATGAAACATGGAAAAATGTATGCTGATTATGCTTTTAAGTATTATGTATACTCTACATACAGGAGTAAGCAAAGGTATTCTAATGGTACACTAGCCACCGTATGTCAAAAGAACTGACACTAAGCAAACCTCAAGAACATAACTATTCTATGCTAAAATACACGTGTGTGATTAGGGTTTCATGAGCATTACTTGTTTCTTTAAGCAGCAAGTCATTGTACATGAAGGCTACATATAATAACACAAAGGAAATGCATTGTTTAGTCTATATTTAGGGGCAGTAAAAAGTCACTTCTATTCATAGATTGTCATTATCAATGCACAGCATGGCTATTGAGTGGCCCACAGCTCATGTTATTTAAATGGTCATTATAGAGGGAAAGTTGCACTTAAAAATCAGACATTATTCAAATTATTAAGAAAGCAAGATAAAATAGTGCTTGTAGTCATCAGGAACCTACTCTCCTGAATACCAGTGTAGCATATATGACATAATGGCACAATCCTTATTCTAACAGGAATGTAGAGTTTGACCAAAGTCTTAATTCCAGTGTTTGCCATGATGTCTTTTGACGGAAAAAAAAAAATACCAGATAAAAACCCAACAAAACCAACCAAAAAAAAACCCCCAAAACAAAACAACAACCCACCAGAAAAACAACCCCCAAAACCCTACAAGCATCCTTAAGTAGCTAGATTTTTCATACACATCAGAAAGGCATTTTTCCTTAAACTACTTCTATTTCAATTTATTTATCTTGAACTTTCCACTACTTGTAACAGCTATTGTAGTTTATGTTAGCTCTGAAAGGCTGTGGAAAAAAAATAGTCTGTAGCTCCCACCAATCACAGAAATATCCCAGCTGGATAAAAGATTAATCCAAAGATGGGAAAAAAAGATAAAGAAAATACAATCATAGTTACACCATGAATATGCAGCTCACTATTAACGCTAAGTTGGACCAAAAGTGAATAGTATCAAGCAACATTTTAAAAGGAATCAAGTCTTTAGGCTTAAAATTTTACTGATTTCTTAAACAATTCAGCCTTTCCTCTTACATAAAAGATGGAAGTCAATTCCTACACTGAGTAAAAGATTCAAACTCATTATAAATTAGAAACTCTTAAAAGATATACCTTCTCTTTCTTTTATTTTTTACCTTAAAGTCTGAAGGACAGGCAACATTTGTCAGTACTTTAAAAGTACTTTTTATGTTTTGAGCCGTATCCAGCTAAATGATAAATCATGGCAGTATAACTAACTTATATAGCCTGCTTTAGGAAATTTTATAGACATATGTCCAAGAACCTACTTAAGAAAAGCAAATCACTGAGAATCTTCAAATTATTTCCTTTTCAAAATCATTGTAGATAGGAAATAAATACTTCAGAAAAACAACAAAATTGAACTGAATTTATGTTGCTGTACTAAACTCCAAAATGACATAGCAATAGATTAAAATATAACTTAAGGTTTGTTGTTGTTTGTTTAGGGTTTTTCTTACTTGTTTTTAATATTCTCTTAAGGTATTTTTTAAGATCAACACATACTGAAAAAAAATTATGTTATACTAAGAATAATGTAAGAAAAAAGGATATAAAATTCATGTACAGCGAAATGAACAGAAGAAATGGTACCAAGCAGATATTAATGGAGACTAGATTTATCTGTAATTCAATGTTATAGCCTAGACAAAATTAAACAATACAATTCATGTTCTGCCATAGTTCTGATTTGAAAACAATTCTGTTAGTGCTGGTGATTGTCATATCACCATATTGGAAGCCTATTGATTATGGTTTTGGTTGTTGTTTATGGTACCAGTAAGAAATACTGTAAAGATAAAAAAGTGTGTATGCAAGATGAATATACTCAAGACTTTTTAAGCAATTTTACCTGCAAAATAACGTTAGAAGCCCTTCAAATGGATTTTTCAGGGTCCATTTAAAAACTGTACCATACATAATTCCTGCTTTATGACAGAATATGTTGTCATGGCATTCCTTAAATGGTGTGCACTCCATTTCTCCCAGTAACCATGAATTTACTGGAGTCAATGTGCAATCAGAAGACACAATCTGAAAGGAGAATCTGACAGATACTGCAAGGACAGCAAGTATATCTTCCAAGGAACCTGCAAGAAAATACAATAACAAAATATTTGGCCTAAATATTTTGATCATGTTGCGTGCATTAGGATCTGCTTATGCAAAAAACTGAGTTCACAGCCCCACTTCTATGTAGTTTGCACCTGCATACAGGCTTTCTTTGGGAATTTTCTTCTCGCCTAAATTCTTATACCTACTTCTGTCAAGCAAATGAGCTAGCTGATTAACAGAGCCCCACCTATTTAATGAAAGCTCTGAAGATAAACGTCACCTTGCCAAAGATGACTATGAATAGCCTCCTGTGATAGTAAGATGACATGTTGGCTTTAGCCCATGATACAGCATTAAATTCATTACAAATGATCAAAAAGGTATTTCACTACATGAGCAGAAGCACAATTCAAAATCAATTAAATCAGGAATTCTAAAAGAAAGGAAAATAAATGACCTTAATAGACATGTAGATGAGGAAAAGTTTCAATTACTTTAGTATTATTTAAGAGGTAATACTACGTCAGAAAAAAACCCGTATTTTTTGGATGTAATCAATAGTTAAGTATCTTTCTATAGAAAAAAACCCACCGCCTTCAACAATCTGACTTATCTTCAGAATTAACCCTTCCAGATATATTTCAGTACCAATGTAAGCACAAAACCCTATGGAAATCACTGAACATTTTTTTCCATTTTGAAAAATGTTCTGTCTTGTATTCCACACAGCTTTTAATTCCCAACAGGTCTATACAGTTCATGTTTAAAGACAGAGATGTGATTACAACTTCAAAACTTAGCTTGGCATCACTTATAGTAAACAGAAGAATCAATCATATTTATGAATCCAAAATATATCAATCCATTTACCTGTACAGTAACTATTATCCTTTAGCATCTTTACTGAATATTTTCCATTAGAAACATCTTCCAGACTTAACGAAATTTTCCCACAGAGTACAGTAATCTTTTTGCTCTCCTGTAAACCATCAGTCTGATGTTTTTGTTTCTTCGCATGTAGAAGAACTATGCAACATACACGATGAAATGCCAGTAATGGTGAAAGGCTGGTAACAGCAATGACTGACTTTGCTTCATCCAGCTGAGGAAACTCTTTTTTCATATCATTCTTGCCATGCAAGTCCAGTTTCATCTTTTTTGGAGGAGGCTCAATTTGACAGGAGGAGACAGCCAATGCTGAGAAGGCTTTCTTCAGCTTAATGATTTTATTTCGACACTCGATAATTGGAGAAATCGAACAGAAGTTTTGATCCACCACTAAAGATAAACTGACGTCACTCAGTGACCTGTGAAAATCCATATAAAATGACTGTACGCCCTGTCTGTATTTTGCTTTCTGATAAATAAGCAGAACTTTACAGAAAAATATATATATATATGATCTGTGTGCATGTAGATATATATATATCTCTCAACATACATGCAGCCGTTTAAGACTACCACAAAATCCAATATCATTCCAGGTTAAGTCATAGATTGTGCAAAGAGTATAAGTGCTTCAAATTACTATTTCATCTAAGCTTAGTATAAAGATTTTCATAACATGGACTGAATTTTTTAAAAGGCTTCTAGGAGTTAGATGCCTCATTTCAACAGAAAGTATTTGGATGCCTAATTCACCCAGAAAACGTTGAAAATTCCACATTCCCCATGCAGATACTCTATGACATTTATAATTTATTTTTAAAGACTTGACTTTCTTTTCATAAAAAATTACAGAAAGTATCGACTCTGCCCTCTTTGAGGACTGAAACCTCTTCTGATGTTCTATGTTATTTTATAGATAGTCAAACAAAATTGAAGGTAAAAAGTAAAATAAAAAGTTTAAAATACTATTACCTTAAACATGCAGTAATTTCCTGAAATACGTGAAGTACTTTATTTATTCAACACAGGATTCTTTCAATGAAATGCTAATATTACTATTTCAGATCCTCTCTTAATGGATATTTTATTCTGTCAATCAGTTTAGTCTCAAGATGACATCTGAAAGTCTTATGAATATCTATTTTTCTTTAGGGAGAAGTATTGCCACCTCGTAATGCAATCTAAAGCTTCACTGCAATCTTGCATTATTAGGAAGCACAAAAATAATCAATAAAGACTAACAGTGTTGGGATGGGGAGAAAGCAAGCCCTTTTCCCTCAAAACATAGGTCTTCGTGAACAGTACTGAACTGGAGCCCAGCACACCTAGGTTCTGCTGCTAGCCTACCAGGAAGCCTTTGATAAATGACTTCATCTTCACAGATCTTTTCTCAACCATAAAAATGGGGGAGAGAGCAATATTGCTGCTGGTTTATAAGGAATAGTTCCAAATCTTCTGAGAATTTCTGAAGCTATACAGGAATGAAGTATTTCATTTTCAAAAACAAAGTCATCATCATCAAAGCTAAAAGAATATATACTGGAAAGGCAAAAACAATCTCTTGCCTCAGTGGCTCTTAACAGAAGCTGTCAGGAAGATGAGGTCAACTTTCTTGTAAAGTTATAGCAATCTGGCAGTTGAGAAATAATATACCCAGAGCTCCAGCAGAATGGCCAAAGGGCGTAACAGGTCAGCTCTCTCACCACCACTTGAATGATTTTCAGTGGCATCAGTAGTCTTTAAGCTTACCCTAACACAGTCTCAGCTACACTGCTTGTGCAGATATAGGTCAAAAGGTAAGTTCTAATTCCACCACAGTTTACATTACACAATGCACATTGTAAATTTATGTTTTAATGTAATCTTGTTTTTTTAAACTGTTCCAAATTAGTTCCCTCCCTGTAAGGGGGAAATGACATATGTAGTATTTACAACTAGAAGTGAGCAATTAAAATGAACAAAATAAATGAATACACTTAAAGACAATAATAAGAATAAACAAATAACTTTGAAGTTTTAAGTATTATATGGCTGATTGTTCCACATGTTACACAATACATAAGCTTAGCAAATATTTTATTTGAATGGATACCTGGCTGTAGCATACTTCAATTCAAAAGCTGAGTATTTATTAAGTTGATCAGTGAATTTAAAATGTTTTCTTTTGTGCTTCTTTAAGCAAATCACTCTTTAGGAGTGACAAGATATTAACAGTAAGGCATCAAGAGCTACACAGCTAAGACACAGCTTTATCCACACCACACACTGGTATCAGCATAGCTATGTCAACATAGACTATGAAGAAAACTCTTTTGTAAAAAGCCTCCAGTAATTATACAGTTAAACTGGCACAACTGATTTTTGCATGTACAATGTGTTGTGGTTTTTTTGCACAGTGCTGGAGAGGTACAAGCAGCAGCCACAATACTGATAAAGACACACTTGAAACATTTTACATACAGATGTTCAAAATGAGAAAGTTCAAAGCTCAAAAGTGCATTCTTGCTACTACACAGCTTATCCTGCAAATTCAGTTTCTGTAAAACTACCCAATGAAATTATGAGATAAATTTATATACTTACAAGTAAAATGATTCAGTTAGTTTTACTCCAACTACCAAGCTGTCACCAACAACACGCTGCCACAATTTCTCTATGAAGTGCTCTGGGGTTTTAGATGCCAACGATGTCTCTTTACTAAGAGAAGGAGGAGGATTTTCTACATCATCCCAGAGAGAGACAAGACCTTCCTTACAGAAAAACATTGGGTATTTTAGATAAAGTGGAGATATTATTTCTTTTTAAACTGCATTATTTCATGTTTACCACAAATGATTGCTGGAAGTGCTTTTAAGACACCTAAATGAAATCTATATAAACTACTTTATTCTTTACAATAGATTCAAAAGATAGAATTGCATTTTCTTAAAACACGATACCATGAAAAGCACAACTCATTCTCTCCTTGTAAACAAGACAAACTCCATTTTGAGTAAATTAGGGGGCTTCTTTTGAGCAACACATTAAGAGAACATTTTCCCAAGCTCCACCACCTTCTCAGCCCACGGTTCACTCTGTTCCCATTACAAAATCAATTTTGCTTACACATATCTATGACAGCTCACTTTTCCTAACATGTTCAGCCATAGATAGATATTCAATATCTAGGCAACTGTGCCAATTAAGACTGCACAATCCACCTCTATGTTAGATGTTACTCCTCCATGCAACTCAGTTGTCAGAAGGTATTGTGAAAATCAATTTCAAGTAAAGAAACCCAAATTTACTCTTATGTACATATGCTGACAGGTTAAGGTAATGAAGAAGACTTAAAAAGCAGATTAATGAGTTTTGATAGTGGCAATCCTACTGGTGAAAGTAACAAGTGGTTGAGGGAAGCACCCCCTAAAAATGGCTGGGCAGAATTCAGAATTCATCTCTTCTGCAATTTACCTCTTTTGCAGTTGGCAGGATATGGGTTCTTTCTTCAACAAGATCTATTAATGCTCTGCAAGATTCAAGAATAACCTTCTTTTTGAGTCTTAAATGCTGCTGTAGCTCTCGAACAGAGGTGTAACCAGCCTGCAAAAGATAAAAATTATCATTACGCTTACGCTTGGGTACTGCAAATAAGAACCAATATTGAAGCTACCAAGATATCTCTTCAGCTTTTCATTTTTATGCAATCAAGATCCAAAATATTAATCTGAGTATCTTGGCCTCTTGATATTAAACCTAAAGTTTAATATAAACTTTTAAGGTCAATTTTATTAAATTATGTATATATTCAGCCCTTTCATTATTATTCCTGCTTCTCTTTTCCATTGATATGAGTTTCAGTTTCTTCTCAAGAAGAAGATTGTATTGATTATTGGTCAACTAAATATATTGAAGAGTTGGCAGTTTTACAAACAGACCCAAAAAAACCAAACCCAAACAAAAAAATGAGAAAGCAGCATGCCAGCACCAGGTGCTTAGATTTTAAGAAAGCTCCTCAAAAGCTATTATCGGGAAAGCAAGATCCTGAGAAATCCTATGCTGCCAAGGAGGGAACAAAGCTCACCAATGGAATGCAAACCAAACTTCTCCCCCCCCCAAAAAAAACCCCAAACAAATAATCAGGATCAATCATAATTAACTGACAAGCCTGAATAAAGACCACTTCACGTAAGCAAACAGATGCTCTTTGTTCAAGCTGCAATGGTAAAGAGAATTTAGAGCAAGTAGCACTCATCATTGTAAGTTCTGTAAAAAATGTAATTTGCTACCTATCAAATCATGCACTGTAAATACAAGATTCCAAGAAATAATACAGTGCAAGACTTGAGAGACAAGAAAAGGGAGATTTAAGAACAAGGATGCTTTTACAATACCTTCCTAATCAAGGTCATCAGAATACCAAACTATCTACTTACTGCCATTGGTGAGCAACTCCTGAATAAATAACTGAGAATCAGAAAGGAAATGGACAATCACAGACTGAGAAACAGTCAAAACAGCCAAAGATTCACTGAGATATGCCTGCTGATCAATCTGACTTTTGCTAGCCCTTTTTCCTCACAAAATAACACAAGAAAAAGACCCAAAATCTACCACATGGCAAAACTGAGACTGGATAGTGCCCTACATCAGCTCCCCCTGGCACATCCTTTCTGCTATATGCCAAGATGTACTGTGCAACAAGCACCAATAGAAGTCACAATCTTCGCATGTGGAAACTAAGAAAATAAAACTAGATCACCTTAAAATAGAAAATATCAGCATAAAAATAAAGCAGTCTAGAGCCACGCACAATACAGCTGTAGTAAATCCAGCACCAACAGCAGAAGAGATAAATCACTGTCAAAAGCAAAGCAAATTAAAGCAGAGGCTTAGTAGTAAGCAGAACAGCCAAGTGCTTTGACATTGCATTTAAAGTTGCAACATTCATAAATAAATAAATAAATAAATATCCATGGATACAAAGCTAAAACTACTGAGCCAAGAACTGTGGCACTTCCAGAAAGCAAAGAAAATGGAAAGGAAGATTCACGATTGTTAAGCCTAAAAGATCTTGGGGAAAACAAAGGTAAAATGGAAAAAGTAAACAAAAAAGCCAGAGGGAAACATAATTCAGAAATCTACAGGCTGAAGCAGCTCATATGGTAAATAATTGGGTCTGTGTTTTTGAAGTGACTAAAATCCCTTATGAAAAAACACCAAAAAGAAAACAGGCCAATACAAAATAACAGATGCAAAAATACTTAAAACTTACACTAAAAATAATAATAAAAATCAAATCATAGAACATTTCTTAAATAACTTTCTACCCACCACTAAATCAGCATTATCAGAATGAAAACACAACAATCTGACAATGCAGCAATTCAATGCATTTGAATCACAATCCTTACTGTATCAGCAGTAAGGATTGAAAAACTACCTGACCCAAAATGGGCAAATCAAGTCAAAGGAAACAAGTTAATGATAGGAAAAAAAAAAATTTGGCGTTAGAGTCCATACACAACTGTTAAGTACTTGCAGGGAGAACAGGCCAGTGGACATAAAAAGACACTTCTGACTTAAACGCTATTTCTACCAGAACAACCAACCATGAGAAACCCTGTAACCTCTGCTGTTGTAATGTAACTGCAGTACTCTACCAAAGCAAGCAGTCTTCAGAGGATACTAAAACAAGTGTTAAAGAAAAAAAAAATCTTCAGAGGACAAAAGGCTGGATGCAGACATAGGACAATTAAAAAATGCACAGGCTGATATATTTTTAAATTTCCATACTGCAAAATGCAACTTACATGGATTACTGTATACAACTTAAATGCAACCTACTTATAATGCAGTGGACCATAATTCAGTCCTGCTGAAGTTCTCACATAGCTAGAAAACAGCTATGCAAATGTGAAAAAAGGGATGAGAAACAAATTATGAAAAAGGACTGTATCTGCTATTTCTTTTTGCCCTAAAAGATAAGATTCCATAGAGACTGTCAAAAAGTGTTTTGATTGCAAATTTCTGGAAGACCTGAATTTTGATGGTAAAGAAAGGCTAAATAACCTTTGGAAGCTAAGCAGGATTCATGCACTATTGCATCAAAATAATCATCCTTGAAATTCAATTATACATCAGATGACAAAAAAACAGCAAGAGTATTTCACTGTTCGGGGAAACATACAGAACAATGGAGATCTCTACAAGGCAGCAACAGTAAGGTCACAAAAGAGATATCTGCATATACTTTGAAATTCATCAGCATGACAGTAGCAAAGATTTACAGCATTAAAACATAAGAAGATTTTCAACTTGCTTACAATGCTTATATTAGCATGTGGCTTGAAAATTAGAGATCAAAAAGATCTCTAAACAAAGAAACAAACGAAAATCTTATGAAGGATTCTGTGTCTAAGAACTTTATTAGCAGATGCTTCGTGAAATCTCCAGCCAGTGGCTTGTTTTCAGCAGAACCAGTAGAATGCACAAACCAGACTTTTCATTTGATCTTAACACAGACTCACAGAACTGTACAGCTGAAAGCCAGTTGGTGTATTAAAAGAACAAAGTCTCAGAACATAGTTACACAGACTATACAGCTGGCAATGGCAAAAGTTCTTTACAACAGTGGAAGTAACCACAAATCAGAGACTAACTTCTGTGTTGTAGAGGAAGAAAATAATGTAATGAGTAGGGAAATAATGCAGCAGTTTTAAAACAAGTGATCACCTAAAAGAACCCAGAAACAATAAAAAAAAAAAAAAAAAATAGAAAATGGGGTGTTTGGAAGGAAGTTTGCATTTCTGCATGCAAAAGCCAATAGGCCTCCAACATGCAAACTGAGCAACTGTAAAAACGCAGGGTTGGAAGGGACCTCAAGAGGTCCCCAAAATTAAATCACCTTCTACTTTCTTACACCTTCCAGTTTCTGAAAAAATGTAAGGAAAATGAAAAATAAACCCAGAAACTACTATCCAGCGTTCTCCAAACAACAGCTTTTATCTTTTAGAATTTGTATATTATCTATCTAGACATCTTGTTTATAATTAGAGCTAAAAAACATCTTTTCTTTTTTAGACTTTCTGATACGTCATAGTCCTCCTTTTCTTCCAGTGATAAACTTCTGCTTGTTAATTTGCTTCATTTTTAAAGGCTGTAGATAAAACTGTCACAATATCCTATTTAAGATTTCACTAATTCTCAAATGACAGGAATAATTACCTCCTATCTCATATATAAGCACTGTTAGCAAACTAACAATGGCCCCACATCATTGACTCAATTTGAGATTTATGCTAACCTCTTAAAGTCGTTTGGGTTTGGGGTTTTTTTTGGTTTTTGCTGTTGTTTTTTTTTTGGGGGGGGGGGGGGGTGGGTGGTTTTTTTTTGTTTTTTTTTAATCAAGCTTTCTATTTTGTCAATTATTACCCATTTGGTATAGGCCACCAGAAAACACTGCAGAACATCTTTGAGAGTATGCTTGGTGTTTACTATCAGGACGAAAGGTAGAAAGAAAGGCAGGCAATGACATATTCCCATTGATCACTTAGACTCTGGCAAATTCCCCCCAGCTTGCTTTATAAATAATACTAATTAGAAGAAGGATACATTTTATCTTCACCTAGTGTACCTAGCAGAATTCTCCTTGCAAAATTATCCTTATGAAACTGCTAGTAACAGGAGGAAAACCATCAGCAGGTGGTGAAATAACCATGGTCACTAACTGAGGAAAAAGTAAAGGCCAATTTGATTGAAGTCTATGGACAAAGAAGCAGACCATAAAGCTCATTATTTTCAGGATTGACTGGCACTCTCATTGGCACTCACTGGGGATCTGGCTCTACGCTTTCTCAAAGTTTGTAATGTGGAACAAAAGTAGTAAATGTTCTGATTCTATTAAACTTATATTTAAATTTCTGTAAAATTATTGTTATGAAGCTTTGATAGGATAGCTTCAGCATAGTTGCAAAATTTTGATTAAAATTCAGTTAGGTCCTTCCAATTACACAAATGCATTTGTAACAACTGAGAGAACTCAAACGCAAACTATCATTGATTCAAGAACGGATACTTAACAATGTTGTCTTCTCCCTGAACCACTTCTCCAATAAAACCAGTATCATTAACCTCCCGCTTTAGCTAATAAAATGATACAGAAAAGTACCTTGGAGAAAATACAGAGGCAGAAATATCAAGCACAAACCTGTAATCGTGTTTCAAGGGCTTGGACAGTAAGCAAACCATTCTCTTGCAATCCTTCTGCAGCAGGAACATCATGTTTGTAATTAATTCCACTCTAAAAAAAAAAAAAAGAAACAAACTCCAGAATTAATTAAAAAAACAAAGGTGAGATATAGGTTATTACAAAGCACTATAAAAATCTAGGGAAAATAAAGAAAACCAGCAAAATCACAGTATGCATTTTACAAGAAAAATCTTACCTTCTCAATGCAATTAGAGTGTGATAGTACATAATGGAAAGAACCAATTATAAGAAGATAATTAACAAGCACCATGGCTTTAATTAAGAGTTCTTAGCCAAAAGGTAAGCATTGTAGCATACCTGTTACATATGTCAAGCATTTGCAACTGCATTAGTTCAATTTCCCAATATAGTTTGATGTTATCAAGGAAGTAAAATAATCTCTTCAGGTAAATTATTTTACATTTACAGCAGGGAATGTTGAATTCAAACTTCAGAGCATTTCACAACACACATCAAATTTTACTTTGCACCAATCCTTCAATGATTTTATGAGGTTTTGTTAATTTAGTAAGCACAGACTGAGTAGCTGAGAAACAGCAAGTTGAACTTACTGCATAGTTGACCCCTCCAAGATCCGTTATTTTGAATGTACTTAACACATCTGTACTGGAGCTATCCTTAAAAAGCAGTAACAGTTGCTCACTTCCAGACCCAACAAAATCATCCACCAGAACAGACTTCACTTTTTGCCATGTGGAAGCAACCTACGGTAGAAGAGGTTTTAAAATACGCATTTTTGAATAAATCTTCTATTTGAGATTTAATTTTGGTGAAGCATGCTTTTCATAAAGAGGTAGCCTGTTCAGGTGTGTGGAATACAGTAATGTTAAGAAGCTTCAAGCTTTTACTCCATCATTTAGAGCCTATGTAACTCTGGGAAAAATTAGCTACTATCAAGAACACAGAGAAGGCAACTTTTCAGTGTACTCAAACAGCTGAATAGCTGAATGCTGTAACATTTATTTAGAACCAATAATGTTTGCAGATGAGGTAATGACATGATAACCTTTGACATTCAAAAGTATCTTTGTTGCATTAAGCACTTAAATATATTTGAAAGGTAAAGACAAATTTGTACAATAACACTGTGGACTAGATAGGACTAAAGACATTTCCTGAGTTATGTAAGTCATCTTGGTAAGAGTATTACAAAAGCCTAACAGTTAACTTTATCTCTCCTGACTTTAGAAAACAAGAGAGGCCTCTTGTAATTTTCATGAAACAATACTTCTTATTACTAGGAACTGAGTCTCAAAAGGCTTTTAAATTGCAGCAAGAAGTTTATGCTCTGCAATAGTATCAGTTTACTTTCACTTTAACACAAATTATGCAGGCACACTCACAAGTATCTTATCAGGTTCTGATACTACGGAATTTTTCAATTAGAAACAGAAGCTTTGGCTCAGATTCATGAAATATATTATTAAATAATAGAATCCAGCAGTGAAAGCAAAATAATCTCATACTTTAGGCAAGCTATTTTAACAGAAACAAATAAAAAAAAAAAAGAGAAAAAATCTATAAAACTTAAAACATGCAGCTTTTCAGTTGCAGAAACTTCCAATAAAAGAATATATACAAATAAAGACACGGTAGTAAAAGGGAGCTGTTTAAAGCCACAAATACCTGTAAGCTGTCTCTCCTCTGTACAACACAGACATTTCCGGAGGCAAAAGACACAATAAATAGTACATCGTTGCTACTGGTTACAGCTGTTTTTACTGTACATGGTTTCTCGTAAGGAAGCTCACAAACACCTTTAGGGAGACCATCTTGGAACCAAATAAGCTGATTCTTGCGGGTTATTGCAACAAGTGATATTCGGAGCTGTTTTTTCAGTACCTCATTCTTGCAGACGTAGACAGAAGATACCACTCTGCTGTATGCATGAGGCATAAAGCATGTGCCAGTTAGCCTTTTTTGTGTTTCTATTGCATAGCCAAAGAACTCAGTACCCCAGATGGCTCTGTCTGATGTGGAAAACTCATCCTCTTCTTCACTGTCTGGCAGGCAAGCAGTTCTTATCCCTAAGACAACTGTGCCTTCATCCTCAATTTCACCTGTCCACACAACAGAAGAAAGATGAACAGGAGCACTTAGAACTGTGCAGGTGTCAGAAGAGATGTAGAACAGCTTGTTGGCATGCCTCCACAACACTGAAGGGCCAGTAAACAACCTGATGTCTTCTTTCAGCTCATAATCCAATTTAAAATTAAAGGACTGCTCAAATTGATTTGAGCTGTGAAGCAACAATAAAAGGTATTTGACAACGTTGTTCCGTTTTTTCTTTTTCATCAAAATGCAGGGAAGAATAATCCCTGTTCTGGAATCCATTGTGCAGCTACAACAAATTATTTCAATTTTTAAGTGACTGGCACGCATGCTGAATGCTCCGGAAGATTTCTGAACAAACAGCTTAGTGTCTCTGTTGAATGCCATTCTTCTGACACACAAGTTTGTTGTTTTATCAGCAGCTCCCTCCACATGTTCTGTCTTTGACAGCTGAAATAAAAGGACTTCACCATTGTAGGACAAGAATTGCTCTTGCTCACCTAGAAGCATCTTTACATATGTATATTCCTCTACAAGAGGATTGTATGCATCTCCATTTTTGTCAGGATTATTTCTCTCCAAAAAATTTAACTTATCTGAGTGTTTTCTATCTACAAAAATGAAGAGAGAAAAAAAAATATATCATTTTGGGAAAAGCAGAACAGATACTTAAGAATTAGAAAAATTATACATTGCAAAGCAATGACATAGACTAATTTAAGAACACGAGGCCAGTATGTGCTTTAATCTTGAAATGAAGTTAAGAAACTTTATACTGAGAGATTTAAGTAGCAGAAACAGAAACAATGCTCACAAGCTCAAATGGATAATCTGTAAAGCAGAGAGCATTTATAAGCAGCATGCTGGGTGCATCACCCACAAAGGGATGAGCACACCCAAATGTCACACAATTACAGTTTATATACTCTTACACTGTGATTGTGACTGCCTTTTCTCCACCTTTTCCAATGAGCGATTTGTATTTCCGATAACCTCAACCCTCCCCATCAAGTGCCTATTAAGGGGTCTCTGGTGGTCGTTGTGGAGGCAGACCCTGAGTCTTCCTCACAGCAAACTTTTGAACTTGATACTTAGCACATGTGCACAAGCCTTGCAATTATATAACATATATGATTCCATTGCAAACAAAGATAAGCAGATGTTCCTGTTCCAACCACAAGGTCCCTTGGTTGGGGCCCACACCCTGGACACCAAGCCTTACATACTTTCCGACAAACACCTATAGCTAACTCATACGCATAGCAAAACCATCTTCCTCAAAATCCCCCCTTTTTTTTTTGATTCTAGTTTTGTTATGAGTGTCATAGCCTTGCCACAGGGCTTTTAGTCTTTCCCATTTGTTCAAGAGATGCCTGGCATCACGTAGTGGATTCAGTTTAGGGTTTTCAACTACTGTAGCTTCAAACTTCATTTGCCCAATTATCCATTGGAGCTGCCGGCTCAAAATTGGAAGAAGACAGAGTAACAAAAAAAGTATTCCAATCAGGATAACTATCCCCATAATTACGCCTTTTAGTCCACTGAAATTCCATCATTTATAGTTCCACCATTTTTCTATTCCCAGATTAAAGCCGTTCCAGGTCTGAACCAGGACATGTGCAATTTTCTTCATCTCACTTACTAACATTTCTATGGCTTTTCCTTCATAGAATCATAGAATAGTTAGGGTTGGAAAGGACCGTAAGATCATCTAGTTCCAACCCCCCTGCCATGAGCAGGGACACCACACACTAAACTATGTTACCCAAGGCTCTGTCCAACCTGGCCTTGAACACTGCCAGGGTTGGAGCATTCACAACTTCCTTGGGCAACCCATTCCAGTGCCTCACCACCCTCACTATGAAGAACTTCTTCCTTATATCTAATCTAAACTTCCCCTGTTTAAGTTTAAAGCCATTACCCCTTGTCCTACCACTACAGTCCCTAACAAAGAGTCCCTCCCCAGCATCCTTATAGGCCCCCTTCAGATATTGGAAGGCTGCTATGAGGTCTCCAAGCAGTCTTCTCTTCTCCAGGCTGAACAGTCCCAACTTTCTCAGCCTATCTTCATATGGGAGGTGCTCCAGCCCCCTTATCATCCTCATGGCCCTCCTCTGGACTTGCTCCAACAGCTCCATGTCCTTTTTCTGTTGAGGACACCAGAACTGTACACAATACTCCAAGTGAGGCCTCACGAGAGCAGAGTAGAGGGGCAGGATCACCTCCTTTGACCTGCTGGTTGTCAAATTAAATTTTCCACAGACTCTGTTGCTAGCATGTAATCTGATGCTAATCTGTTCTGGTATATCACCATCCTCAGTTTACTGGTAATTTTCCCTACCTTAAGTAAGGCATCCCCCATAGCATTTGTGATGATCTCTACAACTGCTTGCAGTTGTATTATGAGGTTTAGCATATAGATAGGGGTCCTATATCCATATGAACTGTTTTCAAGCAAAGTGGCAGGCCCATAGTACTGGATTCTTCTTTCTGGCGGCCATTCATTATTCTTCCATTGTCTGATTGTAAAGCCCTTTTATGTCGAATTAGTTCTTCATATACTCAAACTCCAAAACATTCTCCTTGTGGTATAGGCAACAGGAAAAATCCTGAGCATATGGAACCCAGAGTGCAAGTCCCATACCATTTGCAGGGAAGCTCTGTATATGCATTTTTCCCACAGATCCAATATAACCCTTCAGGAGCCTCCCAGCTCCCATTTTGAGGCAGATCCAGGGTCCAATCTCTTCCTTTCTTAGTAAGATTCCGTATTTCTTCTCCCCAGGTATTACATTTTCCCATGGTGGTGTTCCATATCCATAGGATCCCACATACTAATTCCTCTACCTTTTGAGTAAAATTTGAGAGCTCCCATGCCCACTGCCAACAATATTTCCCTATTATATTTGTTTGGAGATTCCATTTGGCTAAGCGAATATACTTGAGTTTATTCCATATATCATCCTGGAATATAACTATTTCTTGGGATTCCCATGGCCATTGTTCACCCATATTGGTTCCTCCACAAACAAAACAGTTTGTTACATTTAAAGAATTTGCAATATTCTCGGCTAAGTTAACAAGCAAATTCTGGGCAATGGTCAGAATCTCAAATTTGGTGTCCGACTCTTGTAATTCTTGATAAAATGAATGAAATAACAGCTCATGCTCTTGTCTTTATAATTTGTGGTTTGTACTTTTATATGTAATACTGTTTCCAGATCTGACCCTGTTCCATAGATTTGGAGCCAAATAAGATAATTTGCTTTACTCCATTCATTATTCCAAGACTTTGGTTCCTTTATAGTAAGATTTACAGGGCTACGTTGATTTCTCCTACAACATAAGGGAGCTGTAATGTTCATTCTTTCAAATTTCACCCTCCATACTCCTTTATCTATTAGAGCTTGGGTAAATTTTCCTGGTTGGTAATCAGTGGTCCAGGTAACACAGGACCACTAATTACAATAATTCCAAGAGTTAGTACACCTAGTATCTGCCATTCTCACTCCCCATTTCCATGGTGAACAAATATATTTCCAATCATGGGAATAGGTTCTTACCCATTCCATGCTTCCACAACCTCCTACCATCGATTGCCTCGCAGGCATCAAATACCACACTTGCTGGTTTATCTAAGTCTTCTATTTTCTTTTGCCCCACTATGGTTCCATATTCTCCTCTGGCTCGTACCTCCAGATGGTATTCATTGGGATCTAATCAAGGATCAAAGCACACAGTTTTGTTACCAATACGGCAAATAGTATATGTAGTTTGTCCTTGTACACAAATTCCAGTAACATTACCTGGGCATTTACAATGTGTATGATACATTAGAGTTTGAGTCACCTGTTGTCCCATTCGGGTAGTCCACATACAAGTTGTGCAATTGTCTCTGGCACCTAGAGCACCAATGACAGATCTGCATAAGACTGTGAACACTAAGCATTGGGTGTCCATTTCTCCATCTCCTCGTGCCTATTGGGTTGCAGCCAACAGCTGAGTTCTTTAGATCTTCTTGGTGGCAGAGATGAACCCTTAGATCTTCTTGGTGGCAGAGATGAACCCTCAAGGTTAGTTAAACTAACAGGGGTTTTATCAGTAATTTTCGGAATTGTGTGTACTCGTGTACTCAAATCCAACGACGTAGGTGCCACAGAATCTGGTAGGGCCGGGTTTCTCCCTTATCTCTCTCTATATATATTTCCCTATGAGTTCAGCAGCAATAATATCTCCACCACTGACTCTTGGACAGCGGAGTATTATATCCACATCTTATACACCACAAGTCTAGAGTAGCTTGCAAACAAATTTCCTCTTGCTTTCTTGGTCCTAATATATACTTGTTACAATTACTGCATTTAGCAATTACATATAACCCACAGTTGCAGAAGGGACACGGCCAGTATCTTGCCGCAGCAGCCGTTGATAGATTAAGACTCTTCAAGGCTTTTGATTGGAGCTCCTCCCATAGACTATATAATACCATAAAACATTAAGTCTGTTGCTGGGTTAATTTAAATCTTGGATACATCCCTTGAATGTTCCACCCCTTGGGTTTCTCAGGGGGATGGACCAATTTAACCCAGGTGTGATGTGCCCACCCATACTGAGTTTGAATTGCCATTTCTGTGGTCAGTAGGACCTGATATGGTCCTTCCCATTTAGACATTAGTGGTTTGTCCTTCCAAGTTCTTACGAAGACCCAGTCTCCTACTTCAACATTATGTACCTTCATTTCTAGTTTTACCATTTGGAGTAATATCACTTTTTTATGTAATTCTTCTTTCAGTGATTTCAGAAACATATCACAGGATATACTTATCACCTATTTCCGATGTGGCTGCCAATTGTTTCTGATAATGTGGGTGAGGTATTCCGAATAATAATTCAAATAGGGAAACCCCTAAGTCTTTTTGGGGTGCTGTTCTAATTTGGAACAGCGCTAAAGGCAAACATTTTGTCAAAGGTAACCCAGTCTCATACATGAGTTTAATGATATTCTTCAAAGTCTGATTCATCCGTTCCACCCATCCAGAACTCTGCGGGTGCCATGGTATGTGGAGTTGCCAGTATATTTGCAAACTTTCACCCAAGGCTTTTAGAATCTTAGATGTAAAGGGTGTCCCTCTGTCTGAATCAATAGATAAAGGTACCCCAAATCTTGGAATAACCTGTTCCAAGAGGACTTTAATGACACTTCCTGCAGTAGTTCGAGGGACTGGGAAAGTTTCTACCCAATGAGTCACGTGGTCCACTATTACCAGTAGGTGTTTCCACTTTTGATTCGTGGGAAATTCGGTATAATCAACCTTAATCCTTTGGAAAGATAACCATGCTAAATCCCTTCCCCCTCTAGGGGTTTGTCTGTTTATTTTATTATTAGTCTTCAGGCATACCATACACTGGTTTGTAATTTGTTTTGCTATGGTATATATACTCATACAACCATAATTTCTTAAAAATGTATCTACCAGTGCTCAAGTTCCCCAGTGTGTACCCTCATGTAATTTCTGGAGAATTTCTCTTGTAAGCACCCTGGGCAGCATCTGTTGCCCATCAGGAAGCACCCATTTACCTCCTAATTGCTCCATAGCTCCTATTTTTTGTAGTTCCTCTTCCACTGTAGTAAATTTTGGAACAGGGATTTTATATTGTGTTATTGGAACTAATAAATGGACGTTGATATTTCCTTCCTCATATCGTAAGGCTGCTGTTTGCGCGGCCCGATCAGCAGCCTCATTCCCCTGTACGACCATGTCTCTTCCTTTCTGGTGACCTTTTACATGAACAATAGCTATCTCCTCTGGTTCTTGTAATGATTCCAAAAAAGCTTTTAACAAGGTTTCATGTGCTAGTGTCTTCCCTTGGGAAGTTACCATTCCTCTTTCCTGCCAAATTTTCCCAAATATATGTGCCACTCCCCAGACATATTTGGAATCTGTATATATCATTCCAACTCCTTTCCCTATAATTCTTAGAGCTGTTATAACCACATGTAACTCACACACTTGTGCTGACCAGTCACCGGGAAGAGCTCCAGATTCCAGAATCTGTAAGTTCATTCTACTAACTACCGCATAACCGAAAACTTTCCCTCCACTACTCTAGATGAGCTGTCTGTGAACAAGTGGAGGCCTTCCAGTATGGGGGTATCTCTTTAAGTCTTCTCTGATCTTGGTTTGATAATCTACCAGATCCATACAGTTATGCTCTGGGGTATCCTCAGCTGTCTCAGAGTTATAAGAATTGGGAAGGATCTACACAGGCAGTTATAGTTAAGACTAAATCATCCTTTTCCATAAGGATTGCTTCATATTTCAAGGTCCTTGAATCTGTCATCCATCTCCCTGATCTTTGAGTTAAGATAGTTCTCACAGTGTGGGGTGCATGCACCCGTAATTTTGCTCCAAATGTCAATTTTCTTGCCTCTTCTATTAATAAGGCGGGAGCCACTACTGCCTGGATACATGTTGGCCAACCCTTAATAACAGGATCCATTAATTTTGAAAGAAAGGCTACCGGTCTCCTATTTCCTCCGTATTCCTGTGCAACTACTCCCTTAGCCACTCCATCAGAGCATTTACAAAAAGGTCAAATTCTCTATTCAGATCTGGTAGAGCTAATACCAGTGCACTTATCAATTTAGCTTTCAAATCTTTAAGTTGTTGTATCTCCTCTGGACTGAAGGATACTTTGTTCTCCGAGTCCTCTGTCAGTTTGGCATATGAAAATTTAACCTTTTCACTATAATTCATTATTCAGGTTCGGCAATATCCAATCAATCCCAAAAACTGTCTTACCTCCTTCTTGGAGGTCGGGATTGGGAGTCTAACAATCCCTTCAATCCTCTCAGGATTTAAACATTTTGTTCCTTTACTTATTAGATGTCCAAGATATTTCACTTCAGATTGTACAAATTGAACCTTGTTTTTAGATACCCTTAATCCTTGTTTTCCCAAAAAATCCAGAAGGTCCACAGTACCTTTTTGGACTTCTGACTCCATGTATCCAGCTCCCAGTAAATCATCCACATAGCATATCACTACAATTCCTTCGGACTCAAATTTCTCTATAATTCTTTCTAAAGCTTGTCCAAACAAATTCAGTGATTCTGTAAATCCTTGAGGGAGGACTGTCCACCTGAGTTGTTGCTTCCTACCTGTTGCCGGGTCCTCCTATTCAAAGGCAAACAGATCTCTGGATCCTGAATCCAAACGACATGCCCAAAAGGCATCCTTCAGATCTATTACCAAAAGCCACTGACTGTCTGGAGGTATTCATCTCAAAATTGTATATGGATTGGGCACTACCAGGTGTCAAGGTAACACAATTTTATTAATTTCCCTTAAATCTTGCACCAGTCTATAGCTACCATCCCCTTTCTTTACAGGTAAAATGGGAGTATTGTAAGGGGACATACAGGAGTCTAATATTCCATTTTGTAACAACTGTT
This sequence comes from Nestor notabilis, assembly GCF_000696875.1. Lineage (NCBI taxonomy): Eukaryota > Metazoa > Chordata > Aves > Psittaciformes > Psittacidae > Nestor > Nestor notabilis. Next base: position 33,399 of record NW_009925031.1, read on the forward strand.
CAATTATCGGAGACAATCCTTTTCTTCCATCCAATGATATCAGGCAGTTCTGCACCCTTACAGGTGTTTCGGTGATAGTTTCTATTTTAAATTGTTCAATGTCTAAACGCCCTCGATTCTCTTCCGAGGCCCATACCACAGAGTCAATTTCTAAGTCCTCCCTTAAGCCAAATAAGCTTACCTCTAACTCCCCTTCCCTAGGGACAAATCCTATCCCGAGGGGTCCCATCAGATCTCTTCCCAGGAGATTTATTCCTGCTTGAGGATTCAATAAGTCTGTTACAGTCAATTTTCCATTTCCTTTTACTTCTATGGATTCGATAATTTTAACTTCAAATTTTTCTTCTTTCACTCCTACCACGTTCATTGTTTTTTTACTGGCTTTTGTTCCAAATGATATTCTTGTCACGCAAGTCCCTTGGGCCCCTGAATCTACTAGAAGTTCTCTTTCTTCCTCCTGGGGTCCTACTTTTAATTTTATCTAGGGCTCCTTCTCAGTCCATGACCCCAGGAGGTGGAGCCCCTGACCCCCCTATTCTAATTCCTCCTGCACCGTGAAAATCTTTTGATCTTCTCACCTTTTTGGACGTTCCCTTTTAAAATGCCCCTCTTTCCCACAGTAACGTCCTGATCTTCCAGGCATGTTCCTTACCCATCGGGACATCGGGAATTTGGTTGGTGAATTCCTTTCTGACTCTCTCTGACTTTCTAATTTCTAGGTTCCACTCCCTTCGTTTGTCCTGGTGTTTTTGTATGTTTAACTACCTCCTGAATGGCGGACACCATTAATTTTTACTTTCTGATTTTGCCATTCCTTTTCCCTTCGTACATAAACCTTGTGGGCTTCTCTCAATAATTCATTTAATCCCCTCTCATTCAAATCTTCTATCTTTTCTAACTTCCTTCTAGTATCCTCCCATGAGTGTGTCACAAAGGTTGCCTTCAGCAACTGTTGTCCTGCTACTGACTCCGGATCTATTCCGCAGTACTGTTGTAGATTCTTTCACAAACGCTCTAACCCTTCTGACGGGGATTCTTCTTTCCTTTGTTTTTCATCAAAGGCTTTGGTCGTATTTATTCCCCTGGGGACTGCTTCTCATATACCCTTAATCATGCATCCCTGATAACTGATCATATTTTGTAATCCCTCATTCATATTTTGATCCCATTGAGGTCTGGCTATGGGCATTTTCTGTTCTCCTGTCATTTCATTCATTCCCTGAGGATGTTCTTGATCCCATACTCGAATGCCAGCTACCCTTACCACTTGTTTCTCCTCAGTGCTGAACATAATTGGGTCACCATAATTTATTGGTCCTAAAAATTGATCTACTTGTTCTGCTAATCCTAGAGGATCATCCGATAACTTAGGCATTTTTTTCTTAAACCCCCTAACTTCAGCACTGGTTAGGGGTACATTTACAAACCCTACCCCTCCCTGAGGTCCACCCATTGGAACTTCCCATAAAGGGAATTGGTAAACCTCCTTCTGAGAAGAGGGCGGCTGTCACCGATTCAGACGGCAAGTCTGAGAAGTATTGTGAGGGCTTCCTGGTGGCGCGGTGACCTCTGCCTTCTAATGATCAGGAGGGTAAAGGTATGGGGGTAAAGGTGGAGGGGGTGGCGGGGAAGGTAGACTATCTAGGGGATCCCACTGGGATCCCTTGGGTTCATTATCATCCTTTTCTCTTAATTTATCAACCTTCAACAGCCGTTCTGTTTCCACCCAACACTGGGCATACCTGCTTTCTTTTTGGCTAAAGGGTTCTTTATTAATTACCTAGATATTCAGTGCTTGACATATCAAGTCCTTATAAGACCTGAACCAGGGCCAATATAAGCTGTCAGGCCAAACAGGTTCCTGTGTCCACTCAAACATACAATATTGTATCATTCCAGTTTTATCTAGCTCTCTAGTTCTGGTACTCGATTCCCAGTTATGCAACATAGCCCCCAAAGGGCTGCCGAGGGGTATGTTAGTAGGCATTTTCCCTTTCTTATCCCGGGACAACTTACTATGATTCGTTCCCATCCTGGAGAGTTTTCTCTGACACTTCTCTCACTTCATCCGGTCACTGGCCGAGCCCCTCGAGGGGTGTCAGAACCACTGTTAAAAGGACTCCGCACTCACTTCATGCCTCTGGCAGGTCTCAGACAAACATCAGCATTCTCCTCTCATTTCCAACCACCTGGCAGTACTTACGGACAGCTCTCTTTCCTGGCACGTCCTGTGCAGGAATGTCCTGTTTTAATGGTCGCCGCGGATTTATATACCGGCTCCACACAGTGCAAATTCACTCTCAGCAACAGGCACACGGTGTAATACAAGCTGAAAGAAACCAAACCATGCATGCACTGTTTGTGTGACTGAATTGAAGGTATCAGCTCCACAAATACATAGAGCGGAATGGAAATCAATAGTGCTTTGAATTCCTAAATTTAAGAGCTTTCACTCAGGTCCAGGCTTCATTAATAAATACAACTCATACTCTAGTTAAAATTATAAAGCTTTTCCAAGGAGAAAGTTCTCT
>NW_009925032.1:0-5905 GCF_000696875.1 Nestor notabilis
GCTGAGGGCGCCTCAATCCCACTGTCAATGTGACCAGCAAAGATGTTGAGCAAAACAGGTCCCAACACCGATCTCTGAGGGACACCTTTCCTTACTGCTTTCCAACGGGACATTGAGCCATTGACCACAACTCTTTGCATGCGGTCATCCAGCCAGTTCTTTATCCACTGAGTGGTGCATCTACCAAATTGGTGTCTCTCCAATTTAGAGACAAGGGTGTTGTGTGGGACAGTGTCGAACGCTTTGCACAAGTCCAGGTAGATGATGCCAGCTGCTCTGCCCCTGTCCATCGGTGCTGTAGCCCCACCATAGAAGGCCACCAAATCGGTCAGGCTGGATTTCCCCTTAGTGAAACCTTGCTGGCTGTCACCAACCACCTCATTGTCTTTCATGTGCCTCAGCATGCCTTCGAATCTGCTCCAAGATTTTGCCAGGCACAGAGGTGACACTGACTGGTCTGTAGTCCCCTGGGTCTTCCACCTTCCTCTGCTTGAAAATGGGGTTATATTTCCCTTCTTCCGGTTGACAGGTACTTCACCTGACTGCCATGATTTTTCAAGTATGAGGGACAGTGGCCGAGCAACTTCATTCACCAGCTCCTTCAGGACCCGTGGATCGATTTCATCAGGTCCCATGGACTTGTGCACGTTCAGGTTCTTAAGATGTTCTTAAACCTGATCCTCTCCCACAGTGGGCCTAAGGTCTTCATTTTCACAGTCCCTGTGTTGGCCTTCCAAGACTTGGGTGGTGTGGTCTGAGCATTTGCTAGTAAAGACAGAGGCAAAGAAGTCATTAAGAACCTCAGCCTTCTCCAAATTCAGGGCAGCCAGTTCTCCCAATAGCTTCCAGAGAGGGTCTACGTTGTCCCTCATCTGTCTTTTATTTGCTACGTACCTATAGAAGTCTTTCCTCTTATCTTTCATGTCCCTTGCCAGATTAGCTTATGAAAAAATATGCTGCTGTTTCTGATTGAAGCTGAACACGGTATGCCTGGTTCAGTGTTCAAGTAGTAAAGCAAAATCTAGAAAGAAGGATATGGGAACTTGTTTTTCTGCTGGGATGTCCCAGTTTGTTGTGCTGCTAAACAAAATATTCATGAAGGAAGGAACATTTCTGTTGGAAGACAGTGCTAGAAGAATAAAGTTAGTGCACTGTTCTGGTGCCATGGATATAATGGAAGGAATTAAGACAGTCACCAGAGAGTCTTTCTGCATTAAGTAGAAAACATTCAGAGGAAAAGAGGGCACGGATGACACAAAATCGACCTGAAAGATTGGAATGGGACATCCAGGATGCTGATGAGATGACCAGAATGCTGTTGTACTTGGACCCCACTTGATCGTATTTCATCCCATTGTGTCATAATCTGTCATTCTATGCTATCTGAAGAAAAGAATTTATCAAGAAACCATAGTGGGTATTGCAATGTAGGGCTTGCAACAATTTTCAAAGACATTTATATCACTGCTGTGATTATGTTGTATCATTCATTTCCTTATTCTATCAGCATCTGGCAGAAAAACAAAACATGGTGTAAAGCTGGGGCTTAATTTTGTTGCATAGCATGAAATTTTGTAAGCACTAAAATGGCACTGCCAGAGATAACTCTATAAAAGATTTCAGTTGCATTATCTGTATAAGCTCAGGCTCTGATACCCTGAGTTGTGCAGACAAACACTTTTTATTTTCTGCAGTATGACTAATTATGAAGTGTAAATACATGTGGATATGAGCTTAGAGCTTGGGGGTTTTTTTTACATTTTGTGCATTAATGAATAAATTTCTTACAGGGCTTTGTACTTTGAAATTTAAACTTTATCTTCCTCCCAACATGCACTTTTTGCTACCAATAACATTTTAAGGACAGTTTCCAAGATTTTGGAATAAAGTAATTAATGAAATACAAACACTTTATTTGGTAGGGTAATTTTGATCTCCTTTGATTTGCACTTTATTGAGTAGATTATTACTGCAGCACTGGAATGCATATTTATTCAGAGGGCCTGAATTCCTGAAAATAGAGTGCATCAAGGACAGCTGGTATGTTGTATGAGAAAGTAGTAAATTATGTTTTATGGAGAAGTTAATAATGCAGAATGCTTTTACTTCATGCACAGTTTCTAATGGCTGATAATTTGCAATTTTGGTTGTGTGTATGTGTACATAGGTATTAATATAGATAAATATATCTTGCAAAGCAGCTCTTGTTGCTTTGACATGTTTATTGTGTGATATATTGTCTCTTTGATGCTTGTCAGGATTTCAGTTGCTAGATGGAGCAGGATATTAGGATTCCCTGTGGTTAAGACAAGGTAAGGAGCAGAGTTTTGGAAGACAATATTACTACTTTATTTTTGACTTGCAAGTCCAAAAGGAGCAGGGTTTTTCCCCTGTCCATTGACTTCTGTGCTATGGAAAGACAAGACATTTCTTTTATTATTATAATTACATTATATTACATTATAATTAAACAAATTATGATGCAAAGTTTTGACAAAAGTCCATCCATTTCCACATTTTGTTGCTGTTCTGAGATGTCAGTATCAGTAAAGTCATGTATTTTTAAAGTGGATTTAAAATGGTATTTTAAAACTCTTGCAGTAGTTGAACTACACTAACTTTTTGTCCTTGGAATTTTTATTTGCTTGTTTTTTTCTTTATCAGTATTAAACCTTCAATTTTTAGCTAGTGTTCACTTACTGGGAAAAATGCATTTTAGAGAAAATTGTGCCTATTGAGAAAAACCCTGCACAAGCTATAATTTCTCACTTGCTGCAAGACAGGGGTCAAGTATGAACATCTTTTCCTTTGGTCATCTGCCTTTAGTTGAAAGTTTAGTTGAAACTGAAAATAAGTCTTAGTTTTTAAACACTTTAGTAAGTGCTTAAAACACTTTATAGGTGTTAATAAGACTTCAGATGTTCACCTGCTATTAGTAATCTGGTGATATCTCAATCAATATTAATGTACTGGTCCTATCAGTAGGACAGTTAGCTCAAAGTGTGCCATAGAAAGTAGAAATAAATTTGGAATATTATTGGAATTATTGGAATATTCCAAAATAATTGGAACTAAGTCTTTAATATTTTGTATTTATGAAAAAATTTGCAAAGCAGCCTGAACTTCCATTCTTCGGTCATTAGTAGCAGCAGTTACTGCATATCTGTTCTGGGAAGAAGAGTTGGGCCACGTTAGTTTTGGATATCTCTAATAAGGAAAATCTTAAAATGAAATTCTCATGTTCAGTCAAAACCAGTAAAGAGTGAATATTCACAGTTAATGGTTTGTCCATGATTTCTGTGCTGAAACAGTTTTCACAGAGATTATTGAGGGAGTGACTTTATTTAGAGTAACTATGACCATCTGAATGGGCTGAAATCTACAATGCACAGAAGTAAATTAATTTTTTAAAAAGTTTATGATGTGTGGTGTGTATGTTTGTAAGTGTGTAAACTTTTCAGAAACAGGGCTTATACTCCTATCAAAATGCTTTACTTAGCTATAAACATCAAAAGTTCCTAGTGCCTGGATGGGACATGCAAGGTTATTTCTATTCATGTACTAAAATATAAATAAATAATGAAGTGCTATGAACAATTATTTTTATATTTAGAGGTAGGTAAGTTCCTACAGTCCTTCTTACCAACTGATGAATAGCCATCTTCTCTCTTCTAGTAGTATCTTCTGGGGTTCTCTAAAGAAATAAAAAGGTTGAGCTTCACAGCCAACAGTGTATGTTGAAATACTTCCTAGTGAAATAATAATAGGTATATGTAAATAATACTGATCTTACATTAAAGTGCAGTGACTTTCTTGAATGTACTGCAAAACTTAACAAGCTGGCATGTCAGTTATATCCAGGGATCATGTAAACCACTGAATTAAAAGCACTGAACTGCCATTAATTGGTGCTAAAACACCCGCTGAGTAAATAAGAGAACATAAGCAGAGCCTAAACAATCTTTTGTTCGTAGTGGTCTCTTGAAATTATCCAAATGCTTTGTAATTAAAATAAGAAAGTATGTTGGGAGAAATATCAATACAGAACTACTAAACCTTGAATTCTTTTGTTTGTTTTTTTTTTTTTTTTTTTTTTTTAGTTTTTGAAAGCAGGTGCTGGTGGTGGGCTGGATTTATGACCACTCCAGGTTAATTTTAAAGCAGCTAATCATAGTAGTCTGATGCATTAGTTTAAAGCACAGGAGACTCTCTAGTGAAGCTAGATTGCATATATAATTGAACGAAGGTATGGATCTGTAAATTACTTTGTGTTCTTTACTGTGGCAGTGAAACGGAAATGCAATAATGAAGCTAATTCTAATAGGTAGCGTTGAAAGATATGCTGCTGGCAGCTGGCTTTGCTCCAAGCAGTCCATTTAGGCTATCTCAATACACAGTCGTTATTGTGCTTCTCCTCACAACTTTGCTGAACTGCTCTATAAATGTATTTACAGCATAAGTACTTACACATTTTAAGAGCAATTGGCTACAGTGTATGTCCGATAACATGTAACTATTTAGGCTGTAGCACCAATAATTGCATTTTATGGATTTTAAAGGCCCCACTGCCATCTAAATTAAAAGTAATTATTGCATCATTCACATTAGAAGTCTATAAATTACAGCTGTTATGGCTGGTGGTTCCCCGCTGTGAGTATGGGGCTCTTTTCTGAAGCAGTAGCAGAACCACAGTAACTGCTCCCTATGATTAAGTAAGTAATAGATTGCTTTGCTGAATTCATGCACCAGATTCTCAGCCTCATTCAACATAAACTTCTTGAAGGGTTTCAGGAAGAACTGGTGATGTCTTTTCAGTGCCTTTGTCTAAGGAGCTAAGATCTGCAGGTTATCAGAACAACTGAGGTTCTCCCTTCTGTATAAGGAAATTGATTCTACTAAGCTCTGTGTTGCCTTCTATGTGGTACTCAGTGAGGACTGTTAGCATACTTTACGCTTCTGCTGTGTGTTATCCTCCTCCTGGATACAGAATTTATCCACACAATCATGATGATTCATTGGAATCTGTACCTTCTACAAAGTGGTTTTTTCTTTGGATAAATTTTGCCCTGTACGACTAGGTGTTTTCACATCCTTCATCACTAGGTATTTTCACATCCTTCCTAGGGGCCGTAAGGGACTAAGCTCTGAAAAGCTCAGGGTTTGTTGCATGCACACCTCAGCAGCAGCTAGAAGATAGTCCTGAGGTCTGCCAGGACGGGGTGTTGCTGTTATTAAGAGAGTCCATCTGGGCAAGTAGGATTCCATTGTTCTAGTTTTTGTGCAGACTTTCAGGACTGGTATTTCACAGATAGGAAAATGAATTATGACACAGAGTGCCAGAATAAATGCTTTCCACAAAACTCTACACTGAAGAGTTGCAACAAGGATGCCAAAGATTTGCTGAGCATGGAGTTTTGTCTCCCCTAGAGCTGAACCTCTGATGCGTGGTTCATACTTCTCTGGTATTGACAGAGGACCATTTAAGAAATACGGAAAATATCCCTTGGAAAATATCTATGGAGAGCAGATGTATTGACAGGTCTCCCAATTCCTTGTTCTGACCCTGCAGCTTGCAATAATGCCCTGTTTTTCAGGGATGTGTGTTACAAAAATGGTGTCCTTTAGGATTAAAATACTCAAATATGCATGGTTTGTTTGGCTTGTTGATTAACATTTTGTTTGTCGTTTTTTTTCCATGGAGGCATACCAATGGTAAAACCAGTCATCTAAAAATATGGTGGCTTTAAGTTTTCAGCTACCTTTTCACTGGGACTGAGATACTCCTACGTTGTCTTTGAAAATGAATGAACTCTCAGAGCACACTGGAGGTGAAACTTGCCCATTTCAATCAAATGTGTTCTTATGAACAGAAGAAGACTTGCATTTATTTATATTCCTCCCCCCC
>NW_009925032.1:6011-12739 GCF_000696875.1 Nestor notabilis
CCCCCCCCGATAGATCAGTGTGTTCTCTGACCCATTTTGTAAAGGAAGACTGTCCATGGCTTGGATAATGCTTGGTAGTGTTTGCTACATCAAAGAGCTTCATTGTGCTGCCATTTTTCCTGAAAGCAAAAAGCTCTTGACAGAGTGAGGTTTACTTTTTCTTGGTACAATAGCACATTTTTCAACAAGGCTGGAGTAATCAAATAATAGTAAGTGAAGGCCAAGAAAGAATGGAATTATGCCAACATTTTTGGCCATGCAACTAGAGTCTGTTTCCTAACTAGTGAAATATACATTCTTCTGTAATATTCAGCAATAATGACCTTTATGGTTGTCCTTGTTTTGGCTGGGATAGAGTTAATTTTCTTCCTAGTAGCTGGTGTGGTCAGTGCTATGGCACCTGCAGCACAGAATCCATGGATTCTGTTGCTGTAAAATTATTACTGTGAGTAGGATCTAAGATTATGCATCTTGTCAGCTACTTTTCATGATTTTCAAGAATAAAATATGGATAGTCCATAGAAATAGTAAACAGCCATTTGTTACTCACCTTCTACATGCCATTCATGGTTTTATGTATCATTCCTCAGTCATCTCTTTTCTAGGTTAATGGGGACTATTTTGCTTAGTCTTTCCCCTCAACAGAAGTGATTATCCTCTGAAGTTTCCCTGGTTACCCTGTCAGTGGCTCTCAACGTTGAATTTCCAAGTATCAGTAGTAAAGTGTGAAAAAATACCCATGCACCAAAAATCAAACATAGAGAAATCTTTATGGGATCTCATAAACAAATGTTCATAATGTTACTTTACAATATGTTACAACATGGATATGTCAGAGTCTACTTCAAATACTAGTAGGTCCATTGACAAGAAACAGATTCAATGGATTATATTGCAGTAACTTTTGAAATCTGCTTTGGAAAAACAAAACTTCATTTATTGGACGCTATTCTGAGAAGAACACAAGATTAAGTTAATACTTGCTGACATGTTTTGTTTAGTCTTAATTCTTTGATTGTTATGTTTTCTTCTGTCAATGTGATGTCTGCACTACAGTTATCTTAATGTAGCATTCAAATAATTATGACTGTTCATGCTTCCAGTAATGTACCTCCCACAATAGTGTACTTCTGTGGAAACATATAGCCTTAAGAACTAGTAACATCATGAAGGAACCAGCAATGTGTTTTTATCCTGAACTTAAAAGTTCCTTACTCAAGTCCCAGTTAAGAGTTTATCAGTACTTTGGACTGGCAGTCATCTTATCTATGAACCTTGACTCATTACCTGACCACAGACAAGTTAATTAACTACATGTACTTCCCTTTCTGATCAATAAAATAATAGCAAAAATAAAGTGGAAAAAAAAATCTAAACCAAATAAATATAAAAATGTAAAAATGGATGCCTGTGTATTTACAATAGCAAAGACCTTTAATTTACAGTTGTTGACATCACAACCTGAAGCACTACATGTAAAGTTATGAATATGTTTATATTTTGAATTATTATTTTGGGGCAATTGAGGGCATTCCATCTTTTTCTTTACCATAGCTCTACTACTGTAGTTAGCAGTTGGAGGAAAAGGCCATTTGAAGCCAGACAAATTTTTCTGTGTGTCTACAAGATTCAGTGCTATTTACCTTATGACAAGATGAAGGATGCTGGAAAACTTCAATATACAGTTTCTCTGTTTTATCTGTTTCTCTGGGTAGCTGAGTACTATTCCTGGCAGGGTAAGGGAAAAACAATATTGCTGGGTGTGGACTCTGAATGCATGACTAAATTGATGTAAGATAAATTGCATGTGAAGTCTGAAATACAATTATTAAAATCCTCATCTTAAGAAAAGTTTTAAGTTCATTCAAATGTGTGTCCATGATAAATAAGCAATAATACAAAATTAATTATCTGGGCAGAAATAATAAATTCAGAAGAATGTACTCATTGACAAGTGAGGGTGCTGTTATATACCTATTTAAATGGTGGTAAAATTGTAAGCCAGCATTCAGTCTTGAATTTCCTCTTTGAATATTAACTTAAATAATTCAATTGCTACATTGTCCTGGATTTCAAAATACAGCTACACTGTTCATCTCCATAGATCTCAGCAGGTACGTTGAGATTCGTCTTGCTTTGGAAATAACAGAGTGAAGATCTATTGACTGTGTTTTGCATGTTACAAACTGAAGGGATCATAACAGAATTTATATCAGTTTTTAAAGTTGTGGTCTTTTTAACAAAATCTGGAAGGAATCTGAGTATTTCAAGTTACGCCTTACCTTTCAGTGCAGCTGAGCAGTCCTTGTGTTGCTTCATAATAATGTATTAGGAAAAAAATCCCTCATACTGCTATCCAAATTTCCCATTGGTTTACACACTTCAAATATGCTCATAATTAGAAATGGGGAAAACAAATTGAGACCTTCTTTCACTTCTCCTGCATATTTTTAAAATTTCTTCATGTGAATGTCTCTGTTTGTGCCAGGAAGAAGATACAGCTTTCATGTTTTAGTCTTCCGTTGCATATTCCTCTAGGATTTCTCTGTTTGGATCTTTGGTTTTCCACCACCAACTATTGACTTCTATTAAAAATCATTCTAAACTACTGCCAAAAAAGTTCTGATTAGGGGAAAAACTAAACAAACCTCAAAGATTTATCCCACTCAAAAACTTTAGTCTCTGAAGTGGTAATCCATATATATTGATCTGTAGTAGAAGATTCACTGGTGATTAATAAACACTTTTAATAAATACCTTTGTCTTGGTCTATAAATGTCCTAGGAATTTATCAGGGTGTGGTCATAAATAGCAATGTTTAATATTTGTAGGAGAAGTTTTGTTGTGGAAATCATGTGTTATTCTTGTTTGTCCATCTAGAATTTAGTCCCTCAAGATAAGACAGTGGCGGAAAAGCTGCAATTACTTTTGTATTTTTACAATCCTGTTCTTCAAACTTGTACAGACCAAGGAAGTCTTAGTGACTGTCTCATCCACCACTGATTAGAATCATTGAAGTTATTAAACTTTTAAGGAAGTTTGACTGAAGTTATCTCTGTTTCTGAGTCTACTAGGAAAATGGTCCCAACTTGTGATGTTATAAATTTATGATTTTTCCAGAGTATAATGAGATCTCTAAGCCGCTTTTTTCTTTTGCTAGTAGTTTGTTTTATTCTTTGGCTATTCTTGGTGATTGATCCAAATGATAGATTAATTTTAATTAACTTAAAATATCATGTTTATTGTGGGGTCATATGGTAGACAATAGGTACCGCATTCTCTGCACAGTTTGAAATGTAATTTGTAAGTGACCATTGGGTGTCACTGTTGCTGTTGTTAATAGATGTTCCCTTTTGCGGTTCCCGTCACCATCAAAAGAATAGGCCTGAGGATTAATTTGGGGAAAAGAGGGCCTCATATTTGTTTAAAATCTGCTTTTCCTTCTTGCAGCAGGGGAGAGTAAGACAGACATACAGACAGCAGTGACTGATGCCAGTAAAAGGAAAGAGCAGCAGTAACTGAAATGTAGTTTCTGTATGTATTCTACAAGGTCTAATGCGTATAGTTAAATGCGATTGCTATGGGATAATATTGACATTTTTCCATTAAGGAACAAATTTCCACTTAAGTTAAATCAAATGCTGGTTTGATTGTTAAGAGAATAAAGAAGTATGCTGTCATGCTGCCATTCTTAAAGACAGATTTTGGGATAAAAAAAAAACAGTGAAAAGCTGAAACTGTAAAGCAGCATTAAAATTAAACTTACAGCTTTTGCCATATTCATTAATGAATGAGTGCCTTGCATCACCAACAAGCACAGCAAGTGACCTGTGGACCTCAAAAGATTGATATATTTCATACTATTGTCAGAATAAAATGTGGTTTCTTACTAGATTAAAAATAAGGCTCTGGTACTACAACATATGCATGTGTGATTCAAATTATTACCTTTAGGCTCTTTGGTATTAGGCTTTGCACCTGCTCAGAGGCACTGTGACTTTTACAAGCCTCAGTTCAGGCCCTGAAGTCTGTTTATATGGAAATGCTTGAGGTCCAAAATACATACTATAGTTCAGGAAGAATGTATTATTTCAATAACCTTTGTACCTAGGAAATCAAATCACCTGCATACACCATAAATATCTGTAAAATGTATATGAAGTGTTTCTAACAATGAATGTGGTTAGACTGTGTTTAATATGCCTTGTGCTTATGCATCTTTTTCAGTAATAAGAATTTTATATACGAGCTCTTTTTCTTGCTAGGAGTAAACTATTAGCAGAGAAGATCAACATCATAATTTTGTCATATTTTTTAGATCAAAACCAGTAATTTCATGTATAACTTTAATATTTCCAATTTGCAAGGTCTTAAGATGTTTGTAGGTTTCAGTGAAATGGGTTTTTCTTGATCACTTATATATTTAATATTTTTCTCTTCATGAAACTGTATAACTCTGGATATTTCTTGCATGGACGATGTTATGTTGAAATTAGCACAATATTGTGCGTCAGGGTAGTGATACTATCTTTCCCTTACCTCTGATCAAAAGGTATCACTGCTGGGCTGGGAAGCACGTAATTGTTAAAGGCGCTGATGGGTCGGTGATTTCATAATTGAGGGTTAAGCAGGTTTGTATTAAGCTTCCAGCTCCTATCTGGAGAGCAAAAAATACATAGCAATATGTACTTTTGTTTCTCATGCAGTACCTCAAAAGAAATACACATGACATTCAGCAACTATTATAGCAATCCAAGCTAATAGTGTATATTTTGCTGATCATATGTTCTAACAGGTACAGCTCCTGTAAGAAAATTAAAATCATATTCCACTAAATCTTAAACAGATATAGCTTCTACCTGATGGAGTAATTTAATTTTATAGGGATCAAAGAAATCAAGCATAGGTCTATGAATCTTCTAAAATGATTGAAGAAATCTTAGCACAGTAAGATTCTTCCAAGACTTGACTTGGAAGCATTCTACTTGACTGCAGTTTGAAGAAAAGTAGGTGGCCAGTACTTTCAGCATTTAAAGCTCAGGTTTCAGATTTTCTATGAAGGCAGCACTCTCTTTTGGAATAATATGGAGGTGCACAATGTGCAGAGAAATTTTAATAGAGGTACTTAATGATTTTGAAGACTTCTAATATTCAGAAGATTAACTTCTGAACATAAGAACTGTAGTGTTTCAAACCAAGGGACAACTTAGTTCCTGCTCTGTCATTTGTGGTGTTGAAGGGAGAAAGACAAAACATTTTACATCAAGAGGAAGCTTGAAATATTTTCACAGATTTTAAGTGTACATGAGATAAGTACTTTTGAAACAGAATTAGAAATACCTTCCTTACTCCCTGTAAGCATAAACAGGGAGTGGGGTTGTTGCATGTTTCTTGTGTCTGTTTCAGGTATCTGGGAGCTCCTTATGTAGGTGAAACATATTAATAATACAAATAATGCATATTCATATAGACCTTCATATTGTTAAAGAACATTATAAACAGTAAACCCTCTGGGAGAGAAACAATGATAAATGACATCATAGTTTTCCCAAAAGACCAAAACAATCATTTTTAAACTGAAAATGCTGGAAAACTTTCAGTTACATCATCTCCAGATTCAGCAAAATACTTCAAAACATATTACATTTGAGTCTCAAGGAAATAATTGAGTGTTTGGTTCACTAAGATGGAACCTGTGTGTATAAAATGTGTATGCACGTTCAAATAGGATGCACCTCTTTATTTACACTATTTTTACACTATAAAATATAATATACTCTTGTATATTATACCCTAATGATCATAATAATTCTGCCATTTTAGGTCTTGACACTCTTAATGTACTTTTCATGAGCTAGATTTGTTTAAATAACATTTCCACTTAAGTCTTGGACTTTTTTTGTTAACTTTCCTTTCTATGTCTATAAGATTCCTTTTTCCTTCGTATTAGTAGCGTGTTAGCATGCTACTACATATAAATCACCTAAAGTAGATGAATGTCCAAAATTTACCAAAATTTTAGTACAAAATTGCCAAGAATTTTAAGTTATGATGTTCATCTTAATTTTTAACCTGCAAGAGTACTGCCCAGAAACTAGAAGTTCATGCTTTGTCTTGGCCAAAAGGCCTTCTGATCACAAGGAGTTTACCTCGTGTTCATGTTTCTTATTATACCTACACACTTAACTGGATGCTGAAATCAGTGTCAATGGCCTATGTTTTGCTGTTGGAGAACCTTTTGGAGGTAGCTGTATGAACCAATGTTGTCTTTAAAACACACAGCGTATGCTGTGAGGCATTGTCTGGAAGATGAACACTCAGAGTATCAGTTAGTGTATCATGTTGGTACTATATTCAGATAAAAGGAGACAAAGAATCTTTGAGAATGTATTTTTCTTGCATGTAAACAGTGATTATATGAGGCAGTTTTGGTCAGACATCTGCCAGCTGTGAAATAAGTGGTAAACAACAGCAAAATGCTTAAATGAACAAAGAAAGTGTGAGGGTAGAATGAAGTATATATATATATATATATATATATAAACAGAAAAGAAAATAAATCATGCTGTTTACTCAAAAGATTTCTTAATGTAATTCTGGAAATCATTGAACAGAGATCATAAAGTGGGGATTAAAAAGCTAAAATTCTCAGATTTAGAGTCCGAGAATTTAAGTATCTTCAACTGAACTTTGAAAGATACTTCTGTAAAAGCTGACATTTCAGCAGG
>NW_009925032.1:12757-15099 GCF_000696875.1 Nestor notabilis
TTATTCATATCTGCCCATTTATCTTATGGTTTTATTATCTATGTAAGGCCCATGAAAATCATACAATAAAAAGATCTCATGAAAATAAATTATTAAAATAAGAAAATGGCAGATTAATTTAACATATTGATAAAGAAAAAGGAGTACACATAAGGGGATTACTTATGCATTAAAAAAAGAAACCTCAGAAAAACATGCACAGTGGATAACTGTACTCAATTAAATTTTCAGTTAGCTTTACACAAATTTGCTTTTTCCGTTGCTGAATTACAAAATTCATTGTCCTAGGGTGTTCTGGAATCCAAAGCTTCTTCAGATATTTCAGATACCTATAATCTGATATCATGATGGCTGTTTTTTTGTTTTAAAGATAATCTTTAGTGCAAGTGTTATGAAAGAACTCCTGACTTGTGGGAAAATATAAATATTAACGTTGTATCTAAACAGTGTTGTATCTAAACAGTGTTGTATCTAAACTCTAATCTTATGCTGACTTCCATCTTCATTAGAAGAAAGAAAGTTCAGATTTCATTCTCAAGCTTCTCCTTGAAGCAGATTGTCCTATCTCTGCCTCGAATTTTTACATCAGCTATGGCTTTTCAAACTTTAGCCATTAATAAAGCCCGTATAATGTAGGCATAGGTTCCAAAAAGGAATGCTGTCTATGTGTATCTTGGCAGTTGTAGATATTTCAATATAACTCTGAAATGAACAGGCAATCCTCTTTCTACTCTACCCCTCCATACATACAGATGCATGTGTTAGAGTTTTTGTTATTATTTGAGACGATGTTTATGTTTATGAATGGAATGGGAGATCAGAAACATGAACTGGAACTTTCTTACAAAACAGAGTGTGCAAGAGAAGCTTATAGGTATCCAAGCAGTGATGGTGAGGAAGGCAAGCCAGGCCAGATATTACAGAGGTGGTTTCTCTTAAAAGCTCCAATGAATTCACATGTTACTGAGGAAGATTTCCATTAGCATTTTATGTGAGAGTATTATTCTTCATAAACTTTTTGGCCAGGCTTTCTTCTGAGATTTCATGGGTGATGATAAAGATGGATGTTCCAGCTCCACTCCAATGTCCCGTTGTGAATTCTCCTGCTAATTCATGTTTTAGTGGCTGCATCTTTTTTGACCTGCAGTTGCATATAAGGCAGATGTGGAATGGTGAATGTCCTAATTTCTGACTGGAATGGCCAGATGTGGCAACTCAAGACAGGGCCTAATGCTTAGAGATGCAGTGGCGTCAGCTGTGCCTCACAGGTCCTGAGGAACCATGCATACTGTCCAATTGTTGAATTAATTGTCTGAATAAATGGAAATGTTTAATAAAATTAATGCTGTGGAGGCTTTTAGAAATGCAACAAATCCCACAGGCTCTAGATGCTGGAATATGTTTTTCCAAAAATGTTTGCTTCTGAGCTCTGCCTGCTGCTTTATTGAAATTAACCTTCCTCTCAGATACCTCCTCGTGTTAGAACTTGAATTGTTTTGCAGCCTCAGAGCAATGATTGGTAAATTATTGTTACTAAAACCTACAATCAGCTCAAAAATAGGTTACTTTATTTTTCTTTGGTTTTAATTTGGCCTCTGTTATCACATAGGGTTCTTAACTCTCAGTTTCTCACTGCACCACCTACACATGGGATTGTGAACTAAATTGCTATGCCCAGGGACATTTGAATAGTGAGTGAGGTTTATTATTAATTCAAAGACAGCTGAGAGGCAGTAGTGATTTTGCTTTGTGATCATATGAGTATGCAAAAGTAAACTGGTGGCAGAAAAGTCTGTATATACTCAAAGGTCATTAAAAGTATTAAAATAGAACTTGCAGGATTTAAAGGGCGTGGAAAAATGTTTCTACTGATATGGGAAGTTGTCCTACTTTCTGTACTTTAGAAAAGTACATGTTCAAAGAATTCTCTGGCCTGATCTCGTTAAAGAAACCCAATAATAGCTCACAGCCTTCTTAGTACTAAGTTGTGTGCCCCTGTGTCATCAAAATCTAGAAATAAAATCCCTTTGCATTTTCATGCTTATTAAGAAGAAGGTCTGTACTCCAGGCTGCTTTAAATGTTTAAAAAAGTGTAATGAATCTGTAGTTCAAATTAAAGTGTTCATAAGATGACAAGTACGATCAATGTCTCTTCATATGAAATAGGCTGTAGCAGCCTCAAATTTATTACAGCTAGCAGAGGGTCACAGTACCTTACTGCTTCATTAACCAATTTACTTCAGATACATTGCAATTCTTAATTTAACTTGGTGAAAGACTTTCCTATTGTTTACTCAGCATGGGACCTACTGGCTGTCCTAGGTTCAGCTACAGCAGTCATT
>NW_009925033.1:0-282 GCF_000696875.1 Nestor notabilis
GGTGCCGCGCGTCCCTCGCGGTAAATCCCGCTTTACGTCCCTGCCCAGGCGGCATCCTTCGGGATGCAGGTTGGGAAACGCAGCCTCATCCATCCCTCCTGGTCACGGACCAGCGCGTCCGTCCAAGCGTTAAGGATGGAGGGTTTAAACTGGGTTTAAGGGAAGGAAATGGCGAGTGTTTCCTTATAGAACCCCAGACGGGTTTGGGTTGAAGGAAGCTTAAAGCTCCTCCAGCTCCAACCCCTGCCACGGGCAGGGACACCTTCCACTAGAGCAGGGTGC
>NW_009925033.1:377-674 GCF_000696875.1 Nestor notabilis
AGCTGTTCTGCCTCAGAGCTCATCTCAATCTCCCCTCTGGCAGGTTAAAGCCATTGCCCTTGTCCCATTGCTACAGTCCCTGATGAAGAGTCACTCTTCGGTATCCTTGCAAGCCCCCTTCAGATACTGGCAGGCTCATTGGTTGGAATCAAGTGTTTCCTTGTAAATCAAGCATGTCATAGAACCTTAGAACAGTTTGTGCTGCAAAGAACCTTAAAATGATCTAGTTACAATCCCTCTGCCGTGGGCAGGGACACGTTGCACTGAACCATGTCACTCAAGACTCCACCCAACCTG
>NW_009925033.1:859-14893 GCF_000696875.1 Nestor notabilis
GCTGAAAGGTGTCCGTAGAACCTTGTCTTCTCAAGGCTGAAGAAGCCCAACTCTCTCAGCCTGTGTTCATAGGAGAGGTGCTCCAGCCCTCAGAGCATCTTTGTGGCCTCCCCTGGACTCACTTGAGCAGGTCCATGTCCCTCTTGTGTTGGGTGCCCCAGGTCTAAACACAGCTCCACTCCTGGAGCTCCCCACTCCAAGTGGGGTCTCACAAAAGCAGAGTAGAGGGGCAGGATCACCTCCTTCGACCTGCTGGTTTCCGTATAAATCCACAAAATTCTGACTCAAGAAATGTAAAACCCCCAGAATTTAAAGACATTTCAAACACCTATTAACCACCCTTCTAACCAGCATCCACCCAGGCTTTAAGGAGGTGGGCTTAAGCTGAGCTTAAAAGCGGGAAACTGCAAGTGTTCCCATATAAATCAAGTGTTTCCATTTAAATCCAGAAAACGCTGAGTCAAGAAATGTAAAAAAACCACCCAAATTTAAACACATTTGAAAGACCTTTTAAACACGCTTGTAGCCAGCATCCATCCAGGCTTTAAGGAGGTGGGCTTTAAGGAAATAGCAAGTGTTTCAATATAAATCAAGTATTTCCATATAAATCAAGTGTTTCCATGTAAATCGAGTGTTTCCATATAAATCAAGTGTTTCCATATAAATACTCAAAAGTATGAGTCAAGAAATGTAAACAAACAGAATTTAAACACCTTTTAAAGACCCTTGTAGCCAGCATCCATCCAGGATTTAAGGAGGTGGGTTCAAGCACAGCTTAAAGGAAGGAAATGGTAAGTGTTTCTATAAAAATCAAGTGTTTCCATATAAATCAAGTGTTTCCATGTAAATCCACCAAATTCTAAGTCAAGAAACGTAAAAACGCACTGCAGAATTTAAGCACATTTTAAGCACTTTTTAAATGCCCTTCTAGCCAGCATCCATCCAGGCTTTAAGGAGGTGGATTTAAGCAGAGTTAAAGAGGAAATTACAAGTGTTTCCTTATAAATCGAGTGTTTCCGTATAAACACTCAAAGTCCCAGTCAAGAAATGTAAAACCCACAGAATTTAAACACCTTCTAAACAGCATCCATCCAGATTTACCTTCTAAACAGCATCCATCCAGATTTTGTTTCCATATAAATCAAGTGTTTCCATGTAAATCCACCAAATTCTAAGTCAAGAAACGTAAAAACGCACTGCAGAATTTAAGCACATTTTAAGCACTTTTTAAATGCCCTTCTAGCCAGCATCCATCCAGGCTTTAAGGAGGTGGATTTAAGCAGAGTTAAAGAGGAAATTACAAGTGTTTCCTTATAAATCGAGTGTTTCCGTATAAACACTCAAAGTCCCAGTCAAGAAATGTAAAACCCACAGAATTTAAACACCTTCTAAACAGCATCCATCCAGATTTACCTTCTAAACAGCATCCATCCAGATTTTAAGGATGTGGGCTTTAAGTTGAGCTTAAAGGAAGGAAGTGGTGAGAGTTTCCATGTAAATCAAGTGTTCCTATATAAATCCACAAAATTCTGAGTCGAGAAATGCAAAAACCCACAGAATTCAAAGACATTTTAAACACCTTTAAAACCAACATTCTTCCAGCCAGCATCCATCCATGCTTTAAGGAGGTGAGTTTAAGCTGAACTTAAAGGAAGGAAACTGCAAGTGTTTCCTTATAAATCAAGTGTTTCCCCATAAATACAAAAAACTCTGAGTTGAGAAATTAAAAAAAACCACCAGAATTTAAACACTTTTCAAACACCCTTCTAGCCAGCATCCACCCAGGCTTTAAGGAGGTGGGCTTTGAGGAAATAGCAGTGTTTCAATATAAATCAAGCATTTCCATATAAATCAAATGTTTCTGTATAAACCCACAAAACTCTGATTTGAGAAATATAAAATTTAAACACCTTTTTAACCAATGCCCTTCTAACAGTACCCATCCAGGCTTTAAGGAGGTGGCTTTAAGCTGAGCTTAAAAGAAGGAGACAGTAAGTATTTCTGTATAAATCAAGTGTTTCCATGTAAATCCACAGAACTCTGAATTGAGAAGTAGAATGAAAAAGTGAATTTAAATACTCTTCTAGCTAGCATCCATCCAGGTTTTGAGGAGGTGGGCTTTAAACTGAGCTTGAAGGAAGGAAATTGCAAATGTTTCCATGTAAGTCAAGTGTTTGCATATAAATCAAACATTTCCATATAAATCCACCAAACTGAGTCAAGAAATGTAATAAAAACATGACTTAAACACCTTTTAAACACCCTTCTGTCCAGCTGGATCCGTTTCGCCCCTTTAGACCTGCTGAAAGCCACTTGGAAATGTCCCTACAAGTGATTTTAGCCACCTTCTCCTCACCCCACCAGGCTTTCAGAAACACCAAACCGCCTCATCATTCCCCTTTTCCTCATTGTTTGGGCTGTATCCAAGAGCTAACTTTATTTCTGGCCGTGGATTCCTTGTCGCTCCCCACCTCGCTCTGCCCTAACATTCATCAGGATAAATGGATCATGTTAATGAACATCAGTGGAAGAAACACGGACATAAATTAACCCAAAGAAGGAACCTTGATTCTTCTTTGACAGCAAAGAGGGATTCAAGAGCTCTTTCTCCCTGCTGTGCTTTATTTTTGGCCACATCCTTTGCTGGGCAGGTTGCCATGACAACCTTGTATTCACCGGAGGGTGGCTATAATTGGGAGAGCACATTGTTAATTTAGCTCCGGATTGTATTTATTTTTTAATTTATTTAGTCGTATTTTAAGCAAAGGGGAACCGCCTGGGTTTTCGCATTTTTATCTATGATCCTACTATGATTTAATTATTAATCCCAGCGCCCACAAGCTGCCGCGCAGGGCTCACCGGGGCAGACAATGGCTCTGCACATCCTGTTCGCCTGTCTCATCACTGCTACACATCCCCTCCGGCCCCTGAGCCCCTCAGCCGAGAACCCCCAGGACCAGTATTGCCCAGGGATGCTCCTGGTGTAGGGGAACAGGGTCGGGGGAAATGAAAGGGTAGGATCCGCTTTTACATCAATGATCAGTTTTTGGAATGATAGTGTCAATTTTAACCTGATAGCAATTAATCTCAGCTAGTTATTCATAGCAAATCATATAATCCCAGACTGGTTTGGGTTAGAAGGGAGCTTAAAGCTCCTCCAGCTCCAACCCCTGCCACGGGCAGGGACACCTTCCGCTAGAGCAGGTTGCTCCAAGCCCCTGTGTCCAACCTGGCCTTGAACACTGCCAGGGATGGGGCAGCCACAGCTTCTCTGGGCACCCTGTGCCAGCGCCTCAGCACCCTCCCAGGGAAGAGCTTCTGCCTCAGAGCTCATCTCAGTCTCCCCTCTGGCAGGTTAAAGCCATTGCCCTTGTCCTGTCCCTCCATCCCTTGCCCAAAGCCCCTCTCCAGGTTTCTTTTAGTCCCTCTTTGGTAAACACCAGCCTGTAATATTAATAATGTGAACACACTGGCATGTGTCAAGTCCTGCTCCCAGGTGGGCACATCGGGTCCCATCAGGTGAATGGGGAATCTCTGTGCATCCTGCTCCTGCCCCAACCTGCTCAAGTCATCTTTGGCCTGGTCACATCACAGGCTGACACCAGGAGCTCACCTCCATCCTTGCTGGAAGCAGGAGTGTGGGCAGGGTTTGGGATGGGGGCCTCCAGTTCAGGAGCCCACATAGGTGCTGGATCAGGGCACACAGCTTCCAGCCTGAGGTTATCTTTTGGGGAGAAATGACCCATCCCACAGAACGTGGTGTCTGCAGGAGCTGGAATCATTCCTCTAGACAGTGGTGGTGGAGATTTGGACAGGGGTGACAGTAGGGTAGTTAAGGGTAAACCCAGGGTACATGGTAAGTGGGATGGGCACCTGGCAGCATCATCTGGGACTCAGGGAAAAAGTCCCATCTCACCCCAGCACTCCACACCTTTGAGTGGGTTTGAAGCTCCATGACCATTCTGGTCATGGGGATCATTATTAACATGTCCCAGCAGGAAGAAAGTGCAGCTTTAGAGTAACTGGGGACTTCCCTTCACGAACTGCCTCCAGGTCCAAAAAGCAAAGTGAAGCTGCTGGTCCTGCCTCCATGAAGGTGCATCCCTGCTTCGTCATGCTTCAGCCCCTCTGATGTGCATGCTGAGCAGCTCGGTATCCTTCTTTTATCCCTGCTTCAGGCTTAATCCCATCGCAGCTTAGTAAGGAGGGAAATTGTGAAATGAGAGAGTTTGTGCTTAAAAGAAAAAAAATAACAAAAAAGAGGAGTTGTGAAAAGCCGGGGATGGAGGTGGGAATGAAACATCCTCTCTCAAGGAAAAGATGCTGTGACTGCTGTTCTGGGTACTGTACGCCAGGTAATAACACGAGATGACTCAATACTTGGGGTACTAAATTGGCTCTTTATTCAGGCATGTGTTTAGGAAGGTAGCGAGGAGTCAGGCGAGTTCCTCCATCGCCTTAGCAGAGGGAACTGAGGCAGCCTGCCTGGCTCCTTGGGCTGCCAACACAGGGTGCTGGGATCCGCGCAGGCAGACCTGTATCCTGCCTCGGCATCCTCACAGGCCTGCTCCCAGGAAAGCGCTCTGGGAAGATGTTAAGAATCTCCCTAAGCTCTCTCCTAATTCAGTGGGAACTGGTGGATCTCTGCCAGTGGGAAATGTTCCAGCCTCAAGATTTGTGTCCCAGGAAAATAGCAAGAGACGGAAAGAGCAGCCGAGGACACAGATATATTTGAGAGCGCAAACTGCAACCAAAAAGATGCCATGCTGTCCTGGGTTCAGCTACAGCAGTCATTTTTTCTCCTTCTTAGTAGCTGGTGCAGTGCTGTGTTTTTGACTTTAGTCTGAGAACAGTGCTGATAACACTGATGGTTTTATTTGTTGCTCAGTAATGTTTGCCTTGACCAAGGACTTTCTCAGTCTCATGCTGTGCCAGAGAGGAGGGGAAGCCAGGAGGAAGCAGAGACAGGACACCTGGCCCAAACTGGCCAAAGGGGTATTCCATACCACAGCACGTCATGCTCCGGATAGAAACTGGGGAGAGTCACCCAGAAGGCCCAGATCGCTGCTCGGGTCGGGCTGGGTAGCGGTCGGCGGGTGGTGAGCGGTTGTGTCCTCTCCCCTTGTTATTCCTCGTATCATTATTATTGGTAGCAGGAGTGGTTTGTATTATACCTTAGTTACTGGAGTGCTGTTATCTCAACTCGTGGGAGTTACATTCCTTCGATTCTCCTCCCCATCCCTCCGGGAGCGGGGGGAGGAAGGAAGAGGGGGGGAAGTGAGCGAGCGGCTGCGTGGTTCCAAGTTGCCGCTGGGCTTGAACCACGACACATGCCGAAGTCTGCCCTTGCCCTGGCAATACCCTTCAAGATGGCTCAGCAGTGATGGGAACCTGCTGCTTCAAAGGGAACATAGGGAATATTAACAAAGTACCTTGCTGATAGCTGCGGTGTGCTCGTAGCTTGGCGCTCCCTCGATAGCTTGGAGCAAATCTTGGCTTCAGAGAGTGTAGCTGAAGGCAAAATTCAACATACTGTGTTCTGCTCAAGTTACACATCCCCTGTGTGGAAAGCTCACTTATACACACAGATAGGTACTGAAAAAATAAACTAAAGAAGGAGAGAATTCCTTTTTTCCTCCCCAAGTACTTCTGGTACTTGGGTGAGAGGATGGCAATATCTCCTAGGATGGAGACACAGTGATGCCTTCAGATGATCTGCCAAATGTCACTGTGACCATCAAGTGCTTGGGTGCTTCCTCAGAGAATTACACAGGAAAATAAACCCTTAAAAGAAGCTGGATCAACAATCTTCCTGCTAGGTTCAGAGAGATCATTATTCTGGCCGGGCTGCAGTTGAGTTGAAAGCAAATAGACCTCCTTTAAAAACCCAAATAATAGCCCTACTGTAGAAGCAGGGACTGGAGACAGACAAGGTCTTTATTCCTCTCCTGACAGAGCCTGAATGAGCGGCTCTGCCCTCCTTCCTGAGCACACAGACGACTGTCGGTGCTTGGGGGGCTGGTGGCACTGGATGTGGGGCTCCAGTGGTTCCTCCTCCACCCAGATCGGATGGGTGAGATTGCCTGGATGCAAAGCTGGAGAGAAAACGAGGTGATGGGGTGCGAATGTGGCCAGGCAGGTTACTTACAGCGAAAGAGACAGCACAAAGCTGCTTGTATCTATATATATATGAATTAAACTTCAGAGCAGGGTACCGATGGGTGAAGCAACGCCTTCCTATGGCAAGAGGAGAAGCTGGTTTTGAAACGCTGATCATTCAAGCTCCTTCCCCCACTTCTTAGTTATATTTAGAAGGGCACTTGTATCCAATGCAGTGATCAGTGCCAAGGCTGTTTTCAAGTCAAGGCTAAATTCACAGTATTCAGCGCAGGTCTGAAGCGTGATGGGTCTGCAGATGGGTTGAAATCCAGCTCTGACGCCACTCTCCCTACTACGGATGGGAAGGTGCAACTCAGAAATTGGATTTTCTCCTTGACCTCCCACATTGCTTAAAATAATAACCCTAATTTCCTGTATTTCACATAACTCAGCTGACTAATGAGGCTACCTGGACATAATTCATTACTCTCCTCCCCTGATTTAATTCACAGCTATATCTTTGGGTTAAAGAGACCTTACAAATGCAAAGTATGATTAGCCAGGTAAGAACAAATTACCAGTTTAAAGGATTGCCACTGTTCTAGCTGCAAGGAAGCACATGGGCATTTGCAAAGGTCAGGCTGCTGAGGAAGCTGAGCTGAGGGCTGGCAGCGACAGCACAGAGACTTGATGTGGGTGATGAAGGATGTCCTTCCACACCAGGCAAGGTGGGTCCTGTCAGATGCCTCCACAGGGTGACAAAAAGCATCTCTGACAGGGACATCAATAACTGGGTGTGCTGGAGAATGAATTCAAATTAACCATTGACCAAGTGCATTTTGCAGAGGCACAGCTGGCTGGGAAATATTCCAGTAACCCAGAAATATTTCTTTCTTCCTCTGGCTGCAAATGGGATTTTTTTCCATAATCCCTTATGGTGGGTATTAATGGCATCAGAGGATTGTGATGCTGCTCAAGGGGTGCAGCAGGAGGGAACTGCCAATCAGTGGGGTGGGAGAAGCAAGGGAATTTCACTGGCATTAGGGTGAGAGGTGTGGAAAATGCAGGGTGCTTGATAGAAGAAAACAGCAAGGCACTCTTCCTGTTCGACTCTCCAAGGGGACCTTAATGTGGCCTTTCTATACTTAAAGGGAGCTTAGAGGAAGGATGGGGATAGAGTTTTCAGTTGGACCTGTAGCAATGGGACAAGGGGGAATGGCTTTAACCTGCCAGAGGGGAGATTGAGATGAGCTCTGAGGCAGAAGCTCTTCCCTGTGAGGGTGCTGAGGTGCTGGCACAGGGTGCCCAGAGAAGCTGTGGCTGCCCCATCCCTGGCAGTGTTCAAGGCCAGGTTGGACACAGGGGCTTGGAGCAACCTGCTCTAGTGGAAGGTGTCCCTGCCCGTGGCAGGGGTTTAGGACTGGAGGAGCTTTGAGGCACCTTCCCACCCAAACCAGTCTGGGATTCTATGACTTGGCCATTTTATTGCTTTCATCACTTTCATCACACATCTGTATTATATTCTGTACAGACAATTTTATTGACACTGCTGACTTTTAAGCTATCTATAGCCTCAAAAGACTACTTGAAATGAAGTATTAGCAAGAAGGAGACTAAAACTTTGGAGGAAAGCCATGCTGGAGCACTAGCGCTCTGGTCCTGGGTACACTGCTCATTAGAAACAAGGCTGAAAAGATCAGGCTGGGCACCACGCTGAGCAGTGATGGCTGCATGTTATGAGCTGGCTCTGCCCAGGTAAGAACAAATTACCAGTTTAAAGGATTGCCACTATTCTGGCCCCAAGGAAGAACATGGGCATCTGCAAAGGTTCCCGGGCAGGAACCACCGTGTGGCTGGTAGCCCAACCCTTAGCTAGAGAGGGGTGGAAGGCATCATGACTCAATGGGCTTGGGTTTGTATGACGTGGGCTCTGCCACTGGTGGTGGTAGATGAAAGCGTTCAGTTCTCAGCTTCAGTTTTTCTCCTCTGAAATGGGCACAGCTTTGCTTACCCTGTTGGTGATGTACTTTGTGAGTCAGCTTTCACTAGGTATAAGTCATCACCACTGTTTGCAGATCTGCCCCAGGTTAGTAAAGACCAAGAAGGACTCTTTGAACATCTCCCTGGTCCTCAGGACAAAGTCCTAGGAGAAAATCTTCCTCTTGGGGACAATGAGAAGTGTCTCAGGCTGCTACAGTGCTGTGCCTCATCTCCCTCGGGATGCTGGCAGCTTCTTTGCTTGACCTTGGGTTACTCCAGGACGTGGTCGGGAAGAGCATGGAGCCCACCGAAGAGGCTTTCACCACATGCCTGCTCACAGCAGCAGCACAGCTTCTTGCTTCTCCTGTTCCTGGGAGCCCACATCCTCTGCAGTCACCTCCCTGCACCCTCTGTTACCTCCAACACATCTTCTAATGATGCCTTTCCTGTCCCTGACTCACCTGCAGGTGTGGAGATCCTCCCTTTCCCTGCATATCCTCTCTCATCAACTACAGCACAGCCACCACAAACAGGAAGGAGGGTGAGGAGCAAGCAGCACTCCAGCACCCAGCAGCCATGGGTGAGACTGGGAAATAAGTCTACTTTTTGTAAGATCAGTTTATATATTATGTGCAATGGAGAAACCATCAGGGTTGCTCAGGCTCCATTCTTTTGGTGGGAAGGACTGACACACCGAGGAGATGCGATGCCTGAGAGCACCCAAATCTTTCACCCTCATTTTCCCACTGGGCATCTCCACACTGTGAAATGATAGCCCTTAACCACGTAATAAAGCCGTACTGAGCAAGGTAACTTGTGGTTTGCACACGCCAGCAGGTCAGGCTGTGCCATGTCAAGAACCCAGGATTTATCCTTGGTCTGCTAATAAAACAAACAAGCTTATCTTCACACGGGCTTTGCTTCTTATCACATTGCTTTGGTAAAAATACACCTGGCTGAAGTCCTCCCTCCCTTTCCTCAGCTGCCAAGGGCTCATATCTCAGTTTAGACCACTTTGACTTCCCAGTAAGGTGACTGGGGAGGAAAGGGAGATGGTTTCATTCCCTGCTCGCTGCAAAAGCTGTTAGGAGAAAAGGGCCTGATATGCTCCTGCTTTTGATAGGGAAAAAAAGGAGATAACAGTATCAAACCATAAGCATGCCAGGCGTACAGCAGATATTTTATCACTCTCTGGCCTTCAGGAATCAAAGCAGGGCAGATTTATATTAACTGTGCTGGGGTAGGAATATATCACGCTACAGATAAACTCTTACACACACACAGGATAGCATTTACACATGAGAAAGAAATTTGCAGCTCTGGAATAAACAGCGTGAAGGTACCTACTGACCTGCTCAAATGAACTTAGTTATCCCCCCTGCATAGACACTGGTTAATGATTTAGCTGTTTGAGAGCAAAAGTTCTGTGTCCCAAAATACACAGTTTAGTCTGAAATGTCTTTAACCTGCCAGAGGGGAGACTGAGATGAGCTCTTGGGCAGAAGCTCTTCCCTGTGAGGGTGCTGAGGCGCTGGCACAGGGTGCCCAGAGAAGCTGTGGCTGCCCCATCCCTGGCAGTGTTCAAGGGCAGGTTGGACACAGGGGCTTGGAGCAACCTGCTCTAGTGGAAGGTGTCCCTGCCCGTGGCAGGGGTTGGAGCTGGATGAGCTTTGAGGTCCTTTCAACCCAAACCAGCCTAAGATTCTATATATCTATATCTATATATGTATATTTCTAGATATCTATGTATAGATATCTATATATCTATGAAATAACAGACATAATGAAAGATCTTTTCACCCAGGTTCAGCTGACACTTTTCTCCCCCACAAGCAGGCAAGTGACCTACAGCTCAGGGCACTGAAGGACCAGAGGGACCCCTGTGTGTTGTTGGCCACCCAGCCCTTCCTCTAGTGGCTTAATAACCCTGCCACCAGGCTGAGCAGCACATGTGAATTTGTTTTCCAAGCAGAGCAACACTCCTTAGTTAACGTCCTCCTTCCCCCTTAGAATCCTTCTCTGCTCCATTAGAAGTATCCTACCTGTCACATTCCTTTTTTCCTAGCTTTTCCCCCAAAAGCCTCATTTGACCCCCTTGCCACAACTAACACTTAGAAGGGAAACTGAGGCATTTACAACAGCCATTACACAGCAAGGCCTGGAGCTCCCTGCATGTCCAAGGGGAGTGGGTAGCTCTTGCCCCAGAGCCTCAGCAGTTCATAAACACATCCTGCTTCATGCCAGCTATGTGCTTTAGCTAAATCAGGTTGTTTAACCCGAATCTCCTCAAAGCAGCCCATTGTGCTGGCTAGAGGAGACAGGAGGAGCTCAGTGCCCGGAGCATGTCTGCCAGAATGCTGGAATGGGACTTCCCAATGAGGATCACCAGGAGCCTTCACCTCCTAACACCCCTTCTACATCTCTCTCCCCACATCAGCCAAGGACAGGGCATAACATCCTGATTCCTGACGACAAATCCATCAACACCAAGGCTTTCACATCCTTGAAATTCATGCCCAAGGAGGATGCACACATTACTTCTTCCCTCTCCTGCCTCCCCCTCCATCACCCAGCACATCCGAGTTGCCTATTTCTTAGGTTTCTGATAAGAAAAAGACAGCTGAAGGACCACTGCCATAAGAGAGCTGCAAATCAAATCATATCCATGGCTGTCCTTAGGATGTTTGGACTCACACAATCACGAAGTATTTTGTTGGGTTTCCCACCTTAGGCAAGAAGCTAGCTCCTACTTGCTGGGAAGGCACATGTTTCTCCAGGACATCCCTCATGGTGTGTGTACTGTGATTTGTTACAGGCTCTCATATTGCCCATCCTTTTTCCTAAAAAATCATCCAAATGCTATAAAAATCAGACAGACTTTTCCAGAGCTTTGGCTCTGTAAAATAAACTTGCTTTTCTAATTTGTCACTGTAGCATGATGGTGCTCTAACCCAGCTGGGATGGTCCCACAGCACCCTGGCTTTCCTGTGTACCAGAACTCCACAGTTTTCCCCAGGGATGGGACACAGGAAGATGTTTTCCTGTGTTTGCTTCCTACATTGAGTGAGGAGATTTCCTTTGTTTCAGAAGGGACAGTGAAATCTGGCAAGATGCTGAGCCCATCTCTCTTAGCTTTGCTCCTATGAATAAATACTAGCAGGTCTTTGGAGCTAGAACAAGAATGAACAGGCACAGCCCTTGTGTCAGGAGTTATTCCAGTGTCCCCTCTTCTTCTACTGCTAAAATAAGATGTTTAATTTGACTTCATTTTGAAATCATCCTAATTAAAAAGGGCTAGCAACACAATTCAGTGCACTCCACAGAGAGAAAGTGGTAGCTTGAAAGAGAAGTAATAATGAAAGACCTGCTTTTGGATTCCAGATAATGTAATTTCCAGCAGATAATGTTTAATTCCTGTATAACAAACCCATGTTCCCCAGCTGGGCTTTGTGCACATGGGCTGAAGTGCAGACAGTTCTAGCAGCAGTAGACTCAAACCTTTGTTAGCATCTTTTGGGTCCTGGAGCTGAGAAGAACCTTGTTGATTACAAGTCCATCACGTTTGCAAAACGCTTGCAGCCATTTGGGGAAGCAGTCTATTGCAAAGCCAAGGACCTCAAAATCCAGAGCATCTTCTGCAAAACCATGAGATTTTGGGGTTTAGAATAGTTCAGTTGGAACTACAACAGTCATGTAGTCCAACTTCAGTCCTGCCCAAGTTCTGAGCATTTATGAAGCACTTGGCTGTCTCACCAGGCAAAATCCTTTCTTAGTGATATATTTGAATTATTTTGGGGTTCTAGAAAGTGGTAAGGAAAGGCACCAAATATCACCAGAGTCATGCTACAAGTCATGCGAGAGCAAGGTGATGGGAGATGATTTTCTCCAGTTCTAAAGAAAAACCCCTCAACCTGGACACCTCTCCCAGGTGACATATTCTCTTAGGAGAGATTAGACTTCAGAAAGGGCT
This sequence comes from Nestor notabilis, assembly GCF_000696875.1. Classification (NCBI taxonomy): domain Eukaryota; kingdom Metazoa; phylum Chordata; class Aves; order Psittaciformes; family Psittacidae; genus Nestor; species Nestor notabilis. The sequence goes on from NW_009925033.1 coordinate 12,909, forward strand.
GAACTTTGCTACAAAGATAGCCCTGAATTAATCTCCTTGTATGTGTTCTCTCCAGGACACAGTGATTATAATTGACAAGAAACTCAGGGATGCATGGCAGGACATGAAAGATGGACAAATCTAGTTGCAAGCATTTAACAGCACAGGTAATTAAGGGTGTGGGCGCTGCAGTCTTTAATCAAAGTCATTTCTTTTTTGTGTGTGTGCATTTAATAGAGGCTTCTAAAATAGTGTGCTAGGGCTTAAAGAAACCAGTGGACATTGTATGGGGATTAAGGGTGAGGTCCTCTGGGCTGCATAAGAGAGGGCATCAGAGGAGATTGTGCCTGCTGGCCTTGCGCTCAGCAAGTCTGTTCCTGCTCACATTGGGAAAAATCCACATGCAGACATCACCTTGGAAATCCTGGATGAATTATTTGGGTGTGCTTGGATGCAAAAGGAGGAGTTAAACCTTGTGGCATCCCTGGCTGGGATGGGTCTGTGACCACCCTGCAAGGGTACCACCCAACCAAGGGCACCAAGGAGGAAATGCATGAAGGAAAATACCTGTAGCAACAAGAGTTTTGGGTTTTAATAGATTTGAGTCAGTATTGAGTTAAACAGGCTCTTTGCAAAGGATTTATCCATCAACCTGGTCTCAGGCAGTGGGAGAACCAACATCCCTGCAAGCCTAAAGATGAGACGATATATCCGATGGCCCCAAGTAGCTAAGATACTTCCAACATACATAAGGTTTCTGTTTCCCATCTTCAGCATTAAACTATTGTTCATGGATCCCTTTGCCTTCTGCTGCCTGACTCTCATGGAGTCAAAGGGTTTGGAAGAGATGTTGACAAACATCTATATAAAATATGGGAATATGTTCTTCCCCTTAGTAATGAAAGCATATACTTTCCCCTTACATATGGGAATATATTATTTCCCTGTAATAATGGGAATATATAATTCCTCATAATAGATGGGAATTACAGGAGGACATTTCAGAGCAGCAAAGTGTGACTGGGGGCCTAATACCTCCATCAAGGAACAGACTGAGGGGTTCCTCCATGGTCCCACTGGACCCAACTAACTCCACATCAAGCACGTGCCCTACATAGTCCTATCTTTCCCCATCCCCTTCCCTCCTCTTAACATCACAATCCATTGGAGCCAGGAGCAGGGAAGTGGCTGCCCCTCCTGCCCCAGCAGCACCATATCCCACACCGCATCCAGCAGCAGCTCCAGCTTTGAACCTTGGTGCAGACAAAGCAGGAACCAGTCTTTGAAACTGCTGCCCTGGGCTCCTGTTGCAGTTCATGGCAGGTGAAATGTGGCAGCAAAGTTTACATAAACATAATCAAACAGAGCTGGATTTCTGCCTCTGAGCCACCGACTGAAGCAGCTAATGTTTTGTTGGTTTCTGGAGGCTCCATGCAGTAGTTGGTCATGTAGTTGGGAACAAATTACAGGAATACTTGTGACCATTAAGAGAATAGGTTCTCACTGCTGTGACCCTGGTAGACAGAGCCTCCTCTTCTCAGCTCTTTTCCCACATCTTTGTTGGCAGCAGCCGAGCCGAGAGCAACCTGACTCGGGTCCTGGGCAAGCACTGAGAGCAAAGGAGTTGTTGGTGTTCCCCCGGAGTTCTAGTGCACAGCTTGTCCCAGCCTTTACTGCTCACGAGATGGGGATGTTTGCTGACGTTGCTCACTGCCTCACCTGAGGACACCCAGGCAGAAATACAGTTCCTGGTGTGTTCACCTGGACGTTCAGAAAGCTGATCTGGAGCCACACTTCTCCATGAATGCCACTGAAACACAATTTCGTGTAATCCCAGACTGGTTTGGGTTGGAGGGAGCTTAAAGCTCTCCCAGCTCCAACCCCTGCCCCGGGCAGGGACACCTTCCACTAGAGCAGGTTGCTCCAAGCACCTGTGTCCAACCTGGCCTTGAACACTGCCAGGGATGGGGCAGCCACAGCTTCCTTGAACAACCTGTGCACAGGGC
>NW_009925033.1:14920-18722 GCF_000696875.1 Nestor notabilis
CACCCCAGTCCCCCCTCGGGCAGGTTCAAGCCATTGCCCTTGTCCTGTCCCTCCATCCCTTGTACCAAGCCGCTCTCCAGGTTTCCTGGAGCCCCTTTAGGCACTGGAGCTGCTCTAAGGTGTCCCCTTGAGGAGCCTTCTCTTCTCCAGCTGCCCCAGCCCAGCTCTCTCAGCCTGGCTCCAGAGCAGAGCTGCTCCAGCCCTCGCAGCAGCTCCGGGGCCTCCTCTGGCCTCGCTCCAGCAGCTCCACGTCCCTCTTGTGCTGTTCCCCAGAGCTGGACCAGGGCTGCAGGGGGGGTCTCCCCAGAGCGCAGCAGAGGGGCAGTCAGAGCATATCTAAAGGGTCAGAGTGTGCCTACAATGGGGCTTTGCAATGACCAGGTCCAGATGCCTGTAGACACATTCAGGCAGCAGAGGAGAATCACCACCACCTCTCTTAGACTATTCAACCATATCTGTTATAGACCCTCACCCTCAGCATCCACAGCTGTGCCATAACATGGAGTACCACATCACTGCCTGATCCCCTTTTCTCACACACATGTTGTTGCCATCCCTGTCTGGTTGAAGTCACCAGCAGTGGTGACGTGTGGAGTTGACATCAGGACATTTTTCTTTCATATCCAGGATAGCATGGAGAGAAATCACATTTTGGAGAGAAAAAAAGGGGGTTTCTTTTGTATTTAAACCTTTTCCTCCTACTCAGAGGAAGTCTGGTAGAATCCCCCTTTACTGAGTTGCTCTTTGGTTTGGCACATTCCCAAACATTCCTCTGTCTGCAGAATTGCTGTGCCAGTGTGAGTCTTGGGGACGCTGGTTTCTATCCCAGATGGCATCAGCATCACAAATAGAAATTTTAGAAACAGAAATAAGAAATAGAAATTACTTCATTGCCCAAACACTGGTACCTTGTTCCAGCTGAGACACCCTGTGTCATCTGCATGGGCACACGGACCTCCAGTAGCCATCCAGTAGAGCCTCCCGGGTGGAGCTGGATACCTGCACCCTTGCAGCTCAAATAGCCCCAAAGTACCTCTGTTTGTAAACCAAAATCAGAGGGTACAAGCCCAGGACAGATGTCTGGGCAGACCATTAACTGAGGAAACAGTGGAAGGTTATGCTCAGTCTGCACTGAGGTGTGTGTTTTCCCTCTCCACCCTCACCTACTCCAGCCCCTCTGGTTGTCCTTCGACCTCCACCACTCGTCCTTCCTGCATGCAGCAAAGGAGGGAGCAAAGATGTCTCAGTGCTGAGGGTCCCAACTACACCCCTGCACAACAGAGCCTTGGGCAGGGCAATAAACCCTCCTTAGGAGATGCCACAGCTCTAATTTAGGTGTCCTGGGTCCACTCAGGGGTTGGCAGAGAGCAGCAATCTCCTCCTTTGGTAGGAACAAGCCTCTCCCTGTGGAGATCCTGGAGACAATGAGACGCCTACAAAGCTCCTCTGTTGTTTGCTCCCTGCCCCTTTGACCTCATCAGGCTTTAGGATTTGAGACACACTAAGTCAGCTGAATCCTTTCACGTCCCAAATGCCCGGACCCCCTGACTATGTTAACAACAGCATTATTGCACAGTTGTTTCCAAATGCTTTACAGTCAGATCAAGGCCAAAGCCCTGGGTTTGTTGTTTACCTATAAGTTAGGGGGATAGAAAATCAGGAAGGGGAAATAGCAAAACCAAGCTTCACTATTCAGTTCTTAACAGCGAGTAGCTGAGAGTGGGGAAAAACATTCTTATTTGGAATAAGAAGTCCATGTGTCTCCGTGAGTCTGTCCTTGAATAGAAAATGGGACAAAAAATGCAATTAAATGTAGAATTAATGTATGTATATATGAAATAATGTTTAATGGGTATGCTAGATATAAGAAGGCAAACTCGTATCTTCATGAGAGGTTGCCATTGACTACTGTGCTGAATTGAACGCTCTCTTCTTTGAATGATCGTGAATGATCGCGTCCCTCGGGAGTTCAGAACAAGCAGATCTTATGCTCATCCCTCTCAGTCTTGAATTAAAAACCAATGTCATGCTTCCCTGCCTTTACAGCTCTCAAATTGCTTCCTGAAAACTCGGTCTGCTAAAGAAGACACTGCTGTCAGGTCTGGGTGCTTCAAACCCTGGGGCTGAGCCAGCTCAGGTCCATGCTCCTGCACCAGTGTCCGCAGCAAACACGTTCTGCTGTCACAACAGATATGATTTAAGACAGGCAAATTATATTAAGCTAAATATTCAACTCCCATATGAAACAGCTTTGTTTTAGGAATGATCCCTGCATGCTACTTAAACCAAAACGTCTCCTATTTAACACTCAACACATCTGTATTTACAGTGCTCTTTTGCCGTCCCAGTCTGGAATGTTACCCTGAAACCAGGTGCTCCTGTTTGCTTCATCTGCGTACAACGACTGAACCCATGGGGTTGTGCCTGCCCCTTGTTTGCAGTACGGAAACATCAGCGTGTCTCCATTGCCACCCATCCCTTCTTGTGCACCCTTTGGTTCCCCCACGGACACCAAGACTTCCCTCTTGGCTTCTCCAGTGCACACCATTTTACAAGGCGCTTTGGACAAGGGATGGAGGGACAGGACAAGGGGAATGGCTTGAACCTGCCAGAGGGGAGATTGAGATGAACTCTGAGGCAGAAGCTCTTCCCTGTGAGGGTGCTGAGGCGCCGGCACAGGGTGCCCAGAGAAGCTGTGGCTGCCCCATCCCTGGCAGTGTTCAAGGCCAGGTTGGACACAGGGGCTTGGAGCAACCTGCTCTAGTGGAAGGTGTCCCTGCCCGTGGCAGGGGTTGGAACTGGAGGAGCTTTAAGCTCCCTCCAACCCAAACCAGTCTGGGATTATATGATTCTATGAAAGACCAGAAAACCAGGTTTTACACTGGTATATTTGGTATTTGTACCCTCTGAGCAGGGCCTTTGGGTACCTCACCGCACACACATGCAGCTGGGCACCTCAGAGCCATCCCCAGTCCTTCAGCACCGCACCACAAACCCATCTCCACACTCTGCACCGGTTGTTCCACTTCCAGCCTTTGCAAATGGTTGGAAATGGGCTTGTGCCTGGTGCTTCTCCAGCCTGAGGCTCCCCCGCTCCCCTGCTACTGCATCCCGGTGTGCTTGCATCCCAGTACCTTCACCCATCCTGGTGCTCATCCATCCTGGTACCACCCCTCTCTCCCCACCTGAGTCTTCCTTCACCCCAGTGCTCCTCAGCCTGGCACCTCCACCCTGATACCTCAGTTCCAGTACTCCTCCCATTCCAACACCCCTCCCATCCTTGTGTTCCCTGTCCCGGTACCCCCATCCCAATACCCCTCTCATCCTGGTGTTGCCCATCCCAGTACCCCCATCCTGGTACAGCCCCCATCCTGGTACAATCACCCTCCTCCCTCCCCCCCGGGTCCTGATATCCCAAATCCCAGTGTTTCTCAGACCAGCACCCCCGTCCCAGTACCCCTTCCATCTCTGTACAACCCCCCCTCTGCCTTCTGATCCCTGTATCCCAAATCCCAGTGCACCTCAGCCCAGCACCTCCACCCCAGTACTTCCATCCCGGTACCCCTCTTATCCCGGTGCTCCCCGTGCCGATACCCATCCCATCCTACTACGAGATCCCCCCTCCCCGCCCCCGATCCCGATATTCCATATCCTGGCATTCCCCATCTCAGTACTCCTCCCATTCCTGTACCCTCACCTTTCCCCTCGATCCCCATATCCCAAATCTCGGTGCTCCTCAGCCCGGCATGTCCATACCAGTACCTCCATCCCGGCACGCCTATCCCGGTGCTCCCCATCTCGG
>NW_009925034.1:0-18513 GCF_000696875.1 Nestor notabilis
TATATATATATATAAAAATATATATATATAAAGACAAAGTGGGAACATGAAATAGGTTTTTCAGAATCCCCAAATAGCTGAGAAATGAGTAGAACCTCAAAATTTAGTTTTAATACTTCGCACTAACAAACAAGTTCGTTTAGGAAATAAAGTTTTACATAAAGGTTGAGAAAAATGATAAAAAAGCATTTACCAGTAAATAGTCCAAACTGAATCACTGTCATTCAGTGAACTTATTCAAGGAATTTTAGTTATTCATATTACCCCAGTAGAATTTTAAATAGAAGTAAGTCTTAAGACTTTCTTGAGAAAGAAGGAGGAAACTGCTTTCCTCCAGTGTCTCTATGTTGGCCACGGGCAGGTGCCAGCAGTGAATAGAAGTTTCCAATATCAGCTATGCCTTGTTCATGTATATCTCCCCTTTCCCCTAGTTTTAACTTGCTAAGATTTCTGAGGAAGGAAACACCTTCTTAGTTTAGGGATAGTTTGAATTATTTCAGTATTTTTTAATAAGTTCACATGCAGGGAGACATCCTTCAAAGATTAAAAAAGGATATTTGACATGAGATATTTCAAATTAATTTAGTGAAATTCTTTAATATATTTGATTAATTCTTCCATTGTATTTTGGTGGAAGCCAAGAACAAAATTCTAACTTGGTGTGTAGCCCAGTGCATTACGTATAGGGAATTGCAAAAAACAAATAGGATGATTTCATTGGTGCCCTCTAACTTGCAAGTTAAAGCTAAACATGCAGCATTAAGAGACATGAAGATGCTATATCAAGTTGTCTTTCACTGGCATTAAGCAGCTCATGTAAGAAGATTGTTGGTTTGGAGACCACCTCCCAAAACAAATTTTTTCTCAATGGATAAGTAAGTCATAAGAGTATGAATATGTCCCCAATATCTTCTTTATAATATTGCACTCCTGTTATGTTACCTCTTGCAAGACTAATTTCTTATTTCTGCAGGAAATAAACTAAATTTGTGATCCCACCTGGGTTCTCAACCATATTAATTACTAAAGCTCTCCAAAAAATTATAGTTCAATACATAGAATCAACTAGATTGGAAAAGACTTTTAAGATCATCAAGTCCAACCTTTACGCCAGGACTGCCAAACCCACCACTAAACTATATCACTGAAGGCCTCATCTACACATTTTTTGGTCACTTCCAGGAACAGTGGTTCCACCACTTCCCTGAGAAGCCCGTTCCAGTGTATGACCATCCTTTCAGTCAAGAAATTTTTCCTAATATCCAGTCTAAACCTCCTCTGGCACAGCTTGAGGCCATTACCTCTTGTTCTATCACTTGTTAGTTTGGAAGAGAGACCAGCCACCTGCTGACACAAGTACTTGCAAGTATTTATGCTGTATAATACAGTCATACCTGTAGTAAATAAAAAGCTGTAACATATATGCAGTGACAGGTCATTGACAAAACCAGAACCTTATGTACAGCTATTTTTTTCCAGTTTTCTCAGTACATATATATCTACAATTCTGTGCCTCCAGAGTCTTTGATAAACCCAAAAGTGAAAACAGGAATTGAAATTAATCAAGTCATTACATGTTACATTGCATCTTTTACTTTTTGACATTAATGCTTAAGTATCACACTGAAGAAACACCAAAATAACATTCCAGCCTTCTGACAACTACAGCAGTTACCTGTCATCAGTGAAGGTGAGAACTAGTCATTTGCATCTTTAAGTCCCCAGTGAAGACACATGTAACCCGGTCTATTAAAAGTAGATTATACATTTTATATCTTTGCGAAAGCATCATAAGGTTCTACATAAATTATATATATCTTGTACATAGTTTTACAAGATGAAATAAATTTGGAGTGGTCCAATTCTTCATTAGTGTGAAACTATATCTGTTTGAGAAGCCAGGAGATGTGCTGCTATCCTGATCTTGCAGCACTCACCACCAGTCTTAATTTGACAACTGAGTATATATCTGTTTGCTACTGTCCCATACTCTTAAGGTCTTGTATTGAATTGGAGGATGAAACAGAAAGCTAAAGATGTTTTTGCTAAGCAGGGAATGTCGTCTTGTCTGTACCACTCGTAATATTACTGAGTTACCAAGGAGCAAATGAATCCCATAACATTGTTTTACATTCTTGTTAATGCTTCCATTTTAAGGTCAAAAGGTCCCAGTTTTCTCACTGAGATTGAGATACCAGGAATGAGACCAAGCCCAGGACTATAAGGACACGTACTTTGACAAGTAACAGAGTTGCTCTGGCTGAGCCTCCTACCTTCTGCTCTACTCCCTGTGACTGGCAGCAGCCCCTGATGAATAACTTCAGAGAAAGCCTTGGTATTACAGGACTTGAAAGAGATAGATACATCAACGAGCTTTACACAATGCACAGGATAAAGACCAAAAAAATGATGACATGCAGTAAAAGTCAGCCTAATGTTCTGGCATGCCTTTTAATAACACTGGGACAGAAGAGGGTTTTGGGTTGAGATTCTCCTCATTGAACCTCAATAATCTAAAAGTCAAGCACCTAACTAGTTCTCAGTTTTAGAGCACAAAGGACACCCAAAGGGAGCAACCACCCTCTCCAGGAGCAATTTGTCTGTTGCAAGATGCTTGATCTCAGGATTAACCTCTGGGATAATATTTTCTTCATTAGATATAGGAAGAGGCAAAATGGGTGGTGTAGTTCAGATGTCTAAATTTCAGATCGATAAAGATCTGCTTTAGCAGTATGAGTGGAAATTTTTACAGGCAAAAAACATTAGGATTTTGTCCAACTGTTGTTATTACACACTTCTGTAATGCTGTGGAGGCAAAATTCTCTTCTTATTTTATAGAACAGAATATTATTCTGCCTAATAAGGACTTGATATTTTCATGGATGATACAGATTGTATCAATGATACTTCAATAAAGTATCCAAGTAAATTTCTGTGCACTTTTGGATTTGCTAGAAAATAAAATTATTCTCCACAGAAATGGCTTAACATTTTTAGTATGCTCTGATTTATTAAGACAGCTTGAACCATTAAAATTAGTATTTCAAATTAACTGACCAGCCATTGTAAATGCTGTCCAAGGAAAAGAAGTGAGAACAGAGGGGCCCCACAGAAAGTAACCCTAAATCCTCTGCATGAGAAGACTATTGAATCTCTATCACCATAAAATCTGAAGGGCAATTGATGTCAGGAGACATATGCAATTGAATATTTTTTACCTGATACCCACTCTGGTATTGAAGAAGGCGATACAGCCTTCACTAAGTCAGTTCTTCATTTATTGCCAAATTACGCTAATGCAAGAAACACATGAAGCGCATAGTAGATCCTGCCAGAGCTAAGAGGGTATCATATGCAGAACAAATCCTACCAATGATAAAAGAATATGAAAAGATTAATTTGTCAAATTTTTCTGGGCAGGCTCTCTTTTAACCCCTAATCTTTTTTTTTCTGGTTTCTCTGTTTCCCCTTCCCCCAGTCCCTCCAAAGCTTACAACCACTGTTATCACTTCCTGTGTTTGCAAATGGATAAGCAAAAGTCCTGCTTCTCAGAAATCCCCTGCAATCAGCTGGCTCACTCCATCTCCCCGTGCCCCCTCCTCTCCCCCTCCACTGTGCACAATGTCCTGGTGACAGGTGGTTGCTGCTTTCTGTAATTCTGGATAGAGCTCCAGTCAGACCCAGTGGCCTGTAAAAAAAAACCCTAGAGCTTATGAAGAGAAAAAGCTCTGGCTCTGAAAGTGCTGAGACAGGCTGGTACAGGGACTCAGTACAAAAACCATTCAGCACAAAAAGCCAAACCCAAATGAAAAGAGTTGCTGCCAGGATCATCACGAGGTCCTCTGCTGCACAGATGTCTACTGAACTAAGCTGAAACTGATGAGTCTTTTATCGGGGCCCCCCACCCCTGTAGATATCCACAGCAAGACTCAGCTGCCTGGCTCAATTATTATTATTCCAAGGGACACAGTATCTGTGATAGACATATGACACTCAGAGAATAAAGCTCAGATGGGACTGACTGGCAGAATTCCTCTTCTTTTTTTTTTTTTTTTTTTTTTTTTGCTAGTCGCAGCAACAAGCTGATTAGTTAGTTTACAGGAATGGAAAGGATTTGGGTGCACTGTGGTAGCAGTAAGAGAAGTGTTTTAACAAGCTAATTGCTTTCAGTATACCCAAGCAGGAGTCAGCTAACAAAGGTGGCCTCTGCAACTCAGTACTTGCATGGGTACTCCATATTTTACTGCCTCGCTTGCAGCATTTTGCCATTCCAGTTAAATAGGAACGGGACTGTTAACTGTGTGTTAACACACTCAGTCTGTGATCTGTGTACAACATTTTACCCATTTACCCTGTTCTATGCCTGTAAGTATATTACACAGCTTCTTCCCATATATTATAAAATAGGTTTATAAATTATAAACTAGTTGTGAGCTCGTGATGGGCTATATTTCAAAAAGAATTCAGCACCTAAAAGCCCTTTGCTCTCCAAGGCTCAGCTGATGTTTATTTTTCACTAAGACTGAAGCAGAAACTTGTTTTCATTTTCTTGATATCAAACACGGGACATACATTTTGTTATGTCAGAGCGCCTGTCAAACACCTGTTAATTTCTCTGAAGGCAGCAGGCATAGAAAGCAAGCGAGGGTGATAGAAACTGGGCACTCAGCACCTTATGAACCTTGGCTATAGACAAGAGAAGTGAGTGAAAGAGAGCTGCCTCTGGTTACTGCAGGTGCTGCATTTTGCTGAAGAACAACTTCCAAGAAACGTTGAACAGGCAAAACATAAAGATCCCATTGTTTATATATTAGAATGGACAGCCTGCAGGGTTTTTACTTTAACCATCTGCCTTCCAACTTTTATATAAAAATTCTGCTCCCTAATAAATGTTTAGTGCATTAGGACACATACCTCGCTGGAAAGAAACCAATCCAAACTCCTTATACTTCACAAGGATAAATTAGCAAGTGAAAAGCAAGCCTTTCCAAAACCCCTTTTGTATGACTACAATTGTTTAACTTAGAACTTGGAAAGTTGAAGGTCTAGTCACTAATCTACTGACTCCATCACAGAAGGGAGAATTTAATTTAGGAACTGCCGGCTCCAGCACTGCATTCAGTTATACCAACTTGAAGAAATTTATGTGATAATCCTTTTTATCAGCATATCTATTCTCTGGTTTGAGCCAAACAGCACATCAGCCGAACAAAAGATGTGCTTTACTAGCTAATAGGTTAGCTGGCTATCTTTTTTGGCTGGTCTATTCCCTGCTTTATCTTCAGTGGATGATGAGACATATAAATCAGTGTCTACATGTGGAGGTGGCATGCTGTTTACACAGCAGGCTTATATTATCACAGTAATCATATATGGGTAATAAATAAAGCTGTAGCAAGGAAGCAAAGATTTGCTCCATTCGAGGAAGCTCTTTTTATTAAAGTGTTACCAAGAGCCAGATAGATTATAGAGACCTCTCCTGCAAACTGTACCAAAGCACTCAGGCTCAACAAAGTTAAACCTGCAAATGTAAAGCATTTCTCTGTTGTACTTGAACTGTCCAGGCTGGAAAGTTTAAAGCTTGTGTAACCTCTAATAAGGCTGCATAACCTTGCAAACACCCAATGCCTTTGTGGACAGGAACAAGTAAAGGCTTCCTGGCACTTCGTCTACCCAAGAAAGATCACAGGACTTTACTGGTAAGGCAGCAGGGAAACATGATGCAGCTGGGCAACCAGACCAGTGCACCTGGGTCTGCTCTAAAGTGAAGGGCAGGGCCAGTTTTTCACCACTGGCTAATTCCAAAGACTGCATTTAACCCTGGATGGTTGGTTATGTTGTTTTGGTGTGGTCTGAGCTCCTGCATCAGGATAATACCAAGATGATGCAAGTGTAGTCACTGTGTCCTGTACCAGCTACTTTCTGAAACTCCCTAGTTAGTCTTTTTAGTCTGAAACTCCCAAGGTAGTTGTCAAAGGGCTTACTGAAGACAGGAAACTGGGAGCCTAGTCTCAGGGATGGCTATTTCTCTCCTGCTTCCAACTCTGTCACTGGTTTTGTTAGGTAAAAATACTTATAGGATCTCCCTCAAGAGAACAAAATTGTCCTTTTGCAGAGTGTCTTAAGAGCTTTATATTAAAATAAATTAAAAAAAGAGTAAGAAAGATAAATACAGTAGAATTTAACAGTTCAGCAAACAAAAGAATGTAACTCCATACTTTCACCTCAAATACAAATATTGTGAGGTTTTGGCCCATCTTCTTTTTTATTTTTGGCCATTACAACAGAAAAAACTCCAACAAACATGGTGGCTTTCTGATTCATCACAGGGGGTTTGTTGTTGTTTAGCTTTCTCCTGTGCAAACAATGCTTGAAGATATTGGGCCAAATTTATCCCTGAATTAACTCCACTGACGTCAATGTAATTACACTAGGAATTAATTTGCTTTGCTGATATCATTTGCTGGATACTATATCTACTTCCAAAATGCAATTAGAATCCAATTTCCTCAATCTTTTATTTTGGAGATAGGCAGCTTGAGTTTCTTCACAAAGACACTGGGCTAACAAAAAAGTAACTATTTCCTGGCATTGGCACCAAAAAAAACGGAGAGCAGGCTCAGAGGTTTTACACTGCTTTAACAGCAGCCACCTACTTGTTAGCATTGCAGTGTAAACCCGGACTGCAATCCTGGTTTATCACCCTTTACTTTCTTTCTATAAGTTTTGGTTCATTCCACTTGTCAAAATACAGCAAACTACTTGATTTTGCTGTCAATTTACTGTGTGGATTTCTAAACATTGAATCTGTTATATAGTAATGCCATTACTCAGAGAATATTGACTTTCTGTATGACATTACAAAGGATTACTGAATCAGACAATATTGAGCAAATGTTTATTATATTATGTTTTAGCAGTGACTCTATTAATCAATGAACCAGCTGTCTCAACACGTGTACCATACCCAGGTACAGGTTGTTTAAACACAAGCTTTTTTTAAAGGGTGTCATGGTTCTATCTAAAAGCTGCTGTATCAAACTCAGTAATTTGCTTGTACGCAAAAAAATGCACGGATCTCATTAAGAAACTTACAAAGTAGTACAATAGTACAAAAAAAAAAAAAAAAAAGAAAAAGAAAAAGAGGATAAGAGTGTTTTAAAGTAATTATTGAGGAGGCCCATAAAGGCAAGCAACAATTTTCCACCTGTTACACCAATTTGCAGGTTCAAGTGTGCTTTCTTGGTGAAACCTATGCTGACCCACAGCAAAGTATACCCATCATTAATGCTAGGAGAAGCTGGAACAGAGATTTTGCTCATCATTTCATGGCAGCATTTGCATTGCTTTGCCAAGAGTGAAAATATTAAACACAATAAAACTACACTTCATAAAGGTGTTTTGTATCCCCTTGCCCCTGGGTCTTATGCATAAAAGTGTAGTAATCAAAAGAGCAAATATTGCCAAAGATGGAAAAAAAGTGTATGATTTACAGAAAGAAAAAGCAGGAAAAGACAGCATCAAGCAGGGACAAAAACTAGAAGAAAAATTAAATACTATCAATTATCCCAGAATTAGAATAATCAATTACACATAGCTCACACCAGACTTGCCAGTCTCTGGGAAAACACAGGAACAGATTATAGTCACTTCCCTTCTAAGAGACCTCATTTATTATATCCAAGCCACTAAAATGCTATCTGTAGCAGCAAATTTCCCATGAGCAGAGGGCAGCCATGCATGAGGCCACCCTGGTCTGTGATGCCCCAGTTGCATCAGCTGGAGAAGGGGCAGAGCCCCACCAAGAGAGGGGCTGCATCAAGCCAGCCACAGGGGCTCAAACTGAGATTGCAGCAGCTCTGCAAGGCACAGCTGTGCTGGCTGATTGAAATTCCCTCATGGTATAGATTAAAGAAAAGCTGATGTGTATGTTAAGGAGAAATGTTTAGCCCTGCTCGAAAAGCCTTTGGCATATCTAAGCTTCGTCAGTTCTAGCTGTCCTGTGGATTTGCCTTTCAGTCTTATTCTCAAGTCTATTATACACGGGACAAGGCTTCCCTCTTTAAGAAGCCAAAAGAAAGGCATGTTCCCCAAATCTTTCTTAGATGCATCTATATCCTGACTCAGTGTTTCTATAGATAAGGGGAAAAGAAAGAAAAGCACATGGAGCAATCTAAGTGGATGCAATTTTCTTTATACCTAATATACCTATTTTCCAGGCATCAAACCAGATTTTAGATAAATCACCCTCCTTCCCTCCTCCTCCAGGCCCTACTCCAGCTGTAAACATGCTTCACATGGGGAAGCATGGCTGGCACGAGGCCTAACCAGATCACAAAACAATTTATATAAAAGTTTGGACCTGAGCAGTCTCATGGAGGGAACTCTAGTTAATCATCACGGAGACCAGAACTGAAAAATTTCCTGGCCCACAGTTTTTGGAGGTTACTTTAGGTCTCTGGCTAAAATTTAGTCATTAATTTATTGAATGTGTGGCCAGCATACCAGGGAGAGAGCTCTCTGGATAACAACGAGTTTCAGCATGGAGGAGATTTTTCAATGCCTTCTCTTGTAGCATAAGCTAAAAATGACACTAGATTAGGATCAGATCTGTTTTCTCTGGCAAGCAGGCTCTTAACCCGTGAACAGCTCTCTGGGAATCAATACCTCTACCCCACAATGGTGAGAAAAACAACCTCTATGAGCAGAAAGTTATGACCTTCTCCCTTTCTCCTCCTCCCCTCCCCATTCTCTTTTTGAGGAGCTTATAAAACAAAGAGGGAGACTTCTGGAGTCGTCTCCAGCTCCTGCAGAGTTTCCATGGACACTAGCTGCCTAAATATATTTTTGTGTCTTAAGGGAGGAAAAGTATGTCCTGGTTCAGTTCAGAGGGTTCATTCCTTTGAATGAAAGCCATGTAGAGCCTCGCTGAAAGATTGCTGGAGCATACCAGGAAGGTAATAAATTGAGAACTGGCCTACTTGTCCCAAGTAGCAGGAGCAAACTGCTTGACTAGAAGACAGGAAGCTCCACAAAGTGACCAGAGCAATCTGGTTTTGGATTTTTTTTATTGATGTTGTTGTACTCTGTAAATATGCTATATAAGACAGGTATGTTCCCTTGAACAGCACTTCATCTTAGGGCAGATTCTGGATTATTTTACTGTTACACTTTGCATGAACAGCAATAGGTTGTAGGGGTTTCATCTAAATTAAAAGCTGTATAGACACAAAATCAACAGATTTCCTGGGCTGAGATTGCTCACAGCTTATGCTTCTACACATTTTAAAACTAAATTTTGTCAATGATATTTCACCATTCAAAATGTATTGATTATTACTCGATAGTAAAAATTTGTAAAGCTCTGTTGCTCAGAGGTGTGTAAATCAAGGTAGCTTTTGAACAAGCACATTAGAATTTGGCAACTTTTGCCAGCAATTACCCTGCCTTCAAATCAAATGCATGGATATGTTCCACCTTAACTATATTTGACATCTGTTGAGTGCTTTGGGGATACTGGCAATGGGAAGAGAGGCATAAGGTTAGGGTCATCGCTTAAGGGCAGTTTTAGTGCATGTTATTTCTTTGATCATATATTTATGCTCTGAGAGAACATAAAGGAGTCTATTCTCCACTTGATATACATATCTGAGTGTCACTGATGTTAGAAGGACTCAGATTACTAGTTACAGCTTTGTACCACAATCCTTTTTGTATATTAATTAGCTTCAGCATCACATAAGGCTACTTTGATAGGGACAGGATCTATACTACAACAAACTCCTGTCTCCTTCCATGGGAGCCTTGCCTTCTGTCAGGATTTTGCCTGAGGACGGACTGAAGGACTTTCTCGCTTCACCCCCTACAAAGCATCCATCATCTTCACTTCGTGTTTAAAAATCAACCCAAGCTCTTGGCAACATGAGATGAAAAGCCAGGCGAGGCAGACTACTATAGGGTGTTAACATTTTGACTCAGTCTAGGCTTTTTACAACAATAAATGCTCCAAGGCAGGTTCTTGAAGTATTACACCAGGAGAAAACACCTCTCAGCTGTAAACAGAAGAACTGCACACAAGTCTTAGAATTTGCTTTACAGGCTTTACCTTATCTAAGTAAGCAGGAAATTGCGCTATTAATGCAAACAGAAAGGCAAGATTTCTCCACAGAATGATGGGCTGTGGAAGGCTATTCATACCAAGTCATTGCCTGTGGGACTCTCAGATCAATGTACATTTTCACCCTCGACCACACCTGGGCAGCAAGTCTCCCAATGACTTGTCTACTGCATATGTATTTTGATCTCTGAAGGCTTTTAAGATTGGTGATAAATGCATACAAGTATAACACACACATCAAATACCATAAGAGCGTTAAATTTACCTATCTGGCCTCTGAGTTCATTTCAGCCTGTTTCCCTCCCATTTGCCCTCTCAGTGCTATTTCCTGGCCCAGCTCAATTAAAGGACAGATTCATCCCTGGGCGTGTCCTAGGGGCCCTAATGAAGTCAGCTGTCAAACTCCCATCATGCAGCTGCCTGGCTGCAGTATCTGATGGCCACTTGTCAGCTGCTTCACCCAGTCAAACCCGGACAAAGGCCCCTTTGATGGGCTGCCTTTCCCCAATCAATCTACACCTTCTCCTCTTGGACTTCAGCATCTGCTTCAGTGTAATTTGATTTTATATTCAGTGCAGCCTGACCCTATTGATAAATTAAATCTATCTGAACCTGATATCCTCATGCCACCATGGGGTAAATGACTTGCTGTTTAATTTTGGCTTTTGCCAGACGTGACATGGTATCAATACTGACTCTCTTCTCTGTGTGTTTGAGTCATTACTTGAATAATTTAGGCTCCAGATCACAATTAGGCTGGAGGGGAAGGAGGCGAGAGGCTTTTCAGAAGTATGGACAAAAAGTAAATCAGAACAATTCCGTCTAGGATTTTAACATTACTTTCAATAATAATATTTTTTTCTGATAATCATGTTTTATTGCTCTGCCTTCCATGTGCATTTACCACACACAAACTAAAATTCAGCCTTAGAGAAAAAAAAAGGGGGAAAAAGAAAAGCAACTAACATTAGTTTATAAAATCTCTAATAACTAGAATAACTACCCTCTGAAGACTGTTGTCAGTGTAGATTGAAATAGAGAATTCTTCTCATATCCACACAGTTCCTTTTTGTAAACAAATATAAACCACACACCCATAAACAACAAATGAGAAAGTTCCTGGGACTGTATATACATTATTTGATAAAATCTTTGCAATGCTTCAAAATTAAAATAAATGCAGTATTTTAGCCCCACAGCATCCTATTTTATGGGTGGAAACACATAAGAGTCTATCTTTCTAGGCACTTCAGCACTTTTCCCTCAAACTGTTGACATTTTACAGAGTTATTAATGGTTTTGTTCTTTCAAAGCAGCCTGAAAACACTGTGAGATCTCTTGCTTCCACCTCTACCTGCCTCCTTCACCAAAGACTTGTTAAGCCCACCTTCTCCTCTTAATCTGCTTCCTCCTCTTCTCCCAGGCCAGGAGGGCCACCTACAATCATGGCCCCGCTCAGGGCCAAGGGTAAGCAGCTCCAGGCCAGTGGGAAACAGAGCTTGTAGATAAATGCATGCACAGAGAGCCCTGCGAGGTTCCTCTGATGAAGAAAAGCATTTTTGTCTCTTTTCGCTATTTGCAGGTAAGAGGGTTTTCAGAAAAGGACCTTACTATTCAGGATCCTTCCTCTAGTTTTTAGAGTGTCCTAAGGAAAGTAGGAGTGAACAGAGCAGAGACCTTTGGAGGGTACCTGGCTGGTGACACTGCTGAGAAGAAGGCATCCAGAGGTGCAAGTGCTGGGTTTTATTGGTCTTGCAGGACTGGCTTAGGTCAGGCATAACCCTTTCCCAACATAGTGAGCAGTTGCCAGAGGTAGTAGGGCTGCAGACTGTCAGTACATCTATCAGCTGCCCTTTGCTGGCTGTGCATTGCCCTCAGGCTGTTTGAAGACATCTGGTAGACACTAAGCTCTTCTGGGACAGGAGCTGTGGGAGAAATGAACTAAAATTCTCAGCAAGCTGTCTGGCAACAAAAAAACCCAACATGACACCCTCTTTTCCCCCGTCCCTCAACACTTTACCCCCACCCTCCCCAAAAAAGTAAAGAAAAGGCAGGAAGGGTAAAAAGTCTTCATGTCTTCATGCTACAAACAGACTGAGAACATGGGACAGTAGTCACCAATTCGTCACTGTACAATGAACTAGGACCTCCAGTCATGTATAATATTGCTTAGTGTCTCCTGTTATAAAACCCTTTTCTCCAGCACCTAACAAATACTGTAAGCTCTTCCTCAAATGGGATAAGAATTTTCATGTGTTGTTATCTGGTCTGGGGTTTCTCTACTTTTTAAAACAGTTTAAGTTAAAGGACGGAATGTGCCCCGATACTCACCTCAACTTGCTCACCCAAGGTTGAAATAGCTTCTCTGTTTATCTCTTGCTTACACCCTGAGCAGCCCGGGCATCCTGTCTTCATTGTTACATGAGGACATCTCTTACATGTTCACTGTTACATGCTGAGCCCCTTGTCCATGATGAATCTCCTAATATTCTTGAAATCAGAGCATGTCTCTCCAAGGGTGCATTTTGCAAGAGTGGTTTACAAGAGGTTTCTCACTTCACTCTCTGCATCTGCCTGCAGTTTGTTTGCAGACACAGTGCCCAGGGCAGCTCTAGCCACTGTCAGCTTTCTGGTCAACTGCCTGACTCAGGCACCAGAGCAGTCCTTTCTGAAGTGATGGCAGAGCTGTGTTTTTAAACTTCAGTTTAAACCTAACAGTTTAGTTTGGATTGATTTCTATTTTTCACTTGGATAGCTGAAATGTAAACTTTTATCCACTTTAACAGAAGAGAAAATGTCAAAGTAATGGTGTATCCATGAAGAAAAACACCCTTTATTAGTTTTTGAGATCTAATTACTCAAAGACTTTTCTCAGCTGCTGTGTGCTAGCTCTGCAGTACCTTGAGAGGGGTTTGAAATTGTAGTTGCTTTTCAAGAAAGCAGAGACTCTATAGACAACAATCTGTTCCAGTTACTGGTATTGCTCAGTCCTTTGAAAGGACTGTGTCCTTTATAAAAACCAGAAAGCAATCAGTGACCACTCTCAGGATTACTCTATTTCAAAGAAATGACAGTAGACATATTCAAAACAGGGCATCAAAGTTCCAAAACATGCACTTAGTATTATTTGAATAATGTTTAGTCCTTCCTTACAGTGGTGTAAAGAGGAATAAAGTGCGCAGATGCGCTAGTCTAGAAGAAAAATGCTGTGATCCATTTTCCACTGTGCCGAGTATTGTCTACATTTCCCCCACTCTAATGAACCTTAAAATTTCTGGTAGAAAATGGCAGAGGGCAAATCCAGGTACTTATTTGCCAAGTAGACTGTCCAAAGACCAATATTCTTGCAGGAAATCAGCTATGTTCATTAAAAGAACATGGGTATATCCCCACCCATGAATGCATCTGCTCACAATCTGTGAATTTCCTTAAGCCTAATAAGTTACTGAGCTTTGAATCACAACAGAATGACTGTTTAGGAGCTGATATTAAATGCTTGTGGTTCCATCTTGGTCTCAGTTGTGTCTGCTGACCAATTATTTTGGAAACACAGTAGTTTTGGTTCAACATTCAAGTAATTTCCTAGGATTGTGCTCATGGAAGGACTGTATCACAGCTGTAGCCTCACTACTGCCAGCCGGGGGGATGGCTTCTTAGAACAGTGAAAGAAGTTTCCTCTGTGTGATGGTTTTGGCTAGTTAATTTTATTCATGAAAGCCTAGTATGAAGCTATGTTTTGGATTTGTGCTGGGAACAGTGTTGACAGTACATGGAAATTTTAGTTATTGCTGAGCGTGCTTACACAGAGCTAAGGACTTTTCTGCTTCTCACTCCACTCCACCAGCAAGGAGACTGGGGGTGCACAAGCAGTTAGGAGGGGACGCAGCTGAGACAGATGACCCCAACTGACCAGAGGGGCATTCCGTACCATATGGCATCATGTTTAGAATATAAAGCTGGGGAAGAAGGGGACATTTGGAGTTATGGCATTTGCCTTCCCAAGTTACCATTAGATGTGAGGGAGCCCTGCTTTCCTGGAGATGGGTGAATACCTGCCTGTTAAGGGGAAGTAGTGAATGAATTCCTTGTGTTGCTTTGCATACATGCATGTCTTTTGCTTTACCTATGAAACTGTCTTTATCTCAACACACAAGTTTTTTCAATTTTACCTTTCCAATTCGCTTCCCATCCCACCAGGGGTAAATAAGCAAGCAGCTGGGTGGTCCTTAGTTGCCAGCTGGGTCTAAACCATGACACTGTCACTGTGAAAGCTGTTTTCAGAAGAGGTTATAATCACTACCGTTTGGTTTGTGTGGGTTTTTTGTTTAGTTTCAGAATGGGAAGAAAATGTAGCAAGCTAGCATAAGCTACCATGGGTTTGGGAATGGTTGGCTTCATCTCTCCATTCAAATCTCATCTTTGCTGAGTCCTAGTGCAACATCTTAGCAAGTCTAGAGAGTAACAAGCTGCTCCTCAGAAACTCTGCACCTCCAAGACTTGTCCAGAATGAGGACAAAAATAACCAACTTATTTTGGTACTAGCACTTCTGCTCACTTGGAGTGGTGCAAAGGCATAGTGCATGTTGAAGGGGCAGCACAGCAGTGCCACTTCCAGCTGCAGCTGCAGTTACACAGAAACTATTAAAAATGCCACAAAACTATCTCATCCTTCCTAAATAACTCTGATGCTTCCTAATTGGGTTGAGGATTTGGGAGGGATGGTAGCTCTTACTTACAATATTCCATTTTACTATGTGTATATACATACATATATAATATAATTGAATAGAAATAATTTTGTAAAATACTTAGCTATCATTTCAGGGAAAATACTGAAAGACAGAAAATCCTTAATTTTGGATGCAAATAGAGAAGCTGCTGCTATTAAACAATTTTTGACAGCTGTCAGAACTGACAGGCAGTGGTACTTCCACTATTGCCTCTAAATCTAGAGGAGCTTTTAGAAAATCAAGTGTCCTCTCCCAGCTGTTGTAGTTAGGAGATTGAAGTTACAGCTTGTATGATTCTTCATCTCTCAGTTCTGCCATTTAATTTGCATATTCCTAGAGGGACTGCAATGTGACAAAATTGCTTAGAAAACAAAGGAGGTAACAACTTCTGTCCATTGCCAGTTATTCTGAAAGTCAGATGACTTCATGGGAGGTAATTTCAAGCTGATCTCAGTTCTTCCATTTAAAAAGAAAAGACTTCTTTAAGAAAAAACTCTAAAAACCCTCGTATTTTTGCCCAGGATCCCATCATTAAGATGAATCGTAGAATCACAGGCTGGTTTGAGTTGGAAGGAACCTTAAAGCTCATCCAGTTCCAACCTTCTGCCATGGTCAGGGACACCTCCCACTGGACCAGGTTGCTCAAAGCCCTGTCCTGGCCTATAGTTTGCTGGGTCATCACTTTTGCTCCATATTCAATTGCAAGATGGTTTTGTTTTCTGCAAAAGTGGTATCCAGAACATATCAGTTTTATAGAGCAAAAAAAAGTGGAGATGTCTGTGGAAAATGTTGTACTTCTTTTCTAAGAGTGGTAAAAAATCCATATCCAAAAAACAGCCAACCAGAACTACTTTAATAAGTCAATGGTTGAGAGTACAGAACTTAAAAGGAAATCAATGATAAACTCACTTCTGAAAATCTGTCCTTACTTTGTGGAGCATAGCTGAACTGCATCAACCCCACCTAACCCTGTTATCCTTATGTATATGGCCATGTCAGTGGAAATAAATAGTTACAAAGACAGTCATGAGTCTTTTTAATAATGGTTATCTGCCTTTATTGTAAAGATCAGTTTATTTTATACCTGCTGATAATTACCCATGCACTCAGATGCTATACTGAGAACACACCTAAGCTAAGCTAAAAGTTGGCTGCTTCTTTAACATTAAAAAAAAAGAAAAAAAAAAATCTAATTATTTTCAAGACATTGCAGAGTAAAACCAATGTCTTCATTGTGTTCTTAAACGGGGACAAATCATAGAATCCTAGAATGGTGTGGGTTGGAAAGAACCTTAAAGATCACTTAGTTCCAACTCCCCTTGACACAGGCACTACACCAGGCTGCTTAATGCCCCGTCCAACCTGACTGAACATTTTCAGGGATGGAGCAGGCACAACTTCTCTGGGCAACCTGTGCCAGTGCCTCACCATCCTCATAGTTGAATTGTTATGGTTTAAGCCCAGCTGGTAACTCAGAACCACGCAGCCACTCGCTCACTCCCCCCCTTTTCCTTCCTCCCCCCGCTCCCGGAGGGATGGGGAGGAGAAGCGAAGGAATGTAACTCCCACGGGTTGAGATAAGAGCAGTCCAGTAACTAAGGTATAATACAACCCACTGCTGCTACCACCAAACAATAATGATAAGGGAAATAACAAGGGGAGAGGACACAACCGCTCACCACCCGCCGACCGATACCCAGCCCGACCCGAGCAGCGATCTGGCCTTCCGGGTAACTCCCCCCAGTTTCTATACTGGGCATGACGTGCTGTGGTATGGAATACCCCTTTGGCCAGTTTGGGTCAAGTGTCCTGTCTCTGCTTCCTCCCGTATTCTCCTCCTCTCTGGCAGAGCATGAGACTGAGAAAGTCCTTGGTCAGAGTAAACATTACTGAGCAACAACTAAAAACATCGGTGTTATCAGCGTTGTTCCCAGACTGAAAGTCAAAAACACAGCACTGCACCAGCTACTAAGAAGGAGAAAAAATGACTGCTATAGATGAACCCAGGACATGAATCATCAATGCCTTTTATGTTTCACTAGGGTTTCCTTTTTTACTGTCATCTCTCTTGCAATTTCTATTTTAAGATAGCCAGTATTTCTAAGTATTTCATTTGGCAGCATGAATGCGAGTTTGGGAATGAGTGGTAAGGAGAAGCACTTTTCAAAGCTGAGCTAGTTCACAAGGCATACCTTTTTCGACTGCCTCATCTTGGCCATATTAACCATCCTCACTACACCTAAACGTCTCTAACTTATGTCTTCTCTTCTTCTAATGAGAGAGACGATCAGTTTTGATTTAGTATTTAGCAGGTGAACAGTTCTGAGATTAGCGCTAGGGGTTTAAAACAAAGAAGAATATCTCAACAGGCTAGAAAAACTTGGAGATGCATTTACCCAGAACTATGATACAAAATCATTAAATAGCAATTAACTCATTTTGTGTTTTCATTACATTCACATTTGTTGCTGTTTTTTCCTTACAGATATTCTTCATTTGTTTTTATTTATTTAGCCCAAGAGGTACCCCTTGTATATACCACCTAATGGGATAACATAAGCAGCCACCCACATTTTTTATAGCTCTTTCATCTGATAAAGGCTACCAAAGTGGTGTGATCTAGAATTGTTAGTCAAATTATGCTTTCATAAGGGAGGAATCCAGACAGCACTTACTCAGCGCTGTGGTGTGCCTACTTGATGCAAGTGTGCCTCATTTAAAGGGAGTAAAAAGTTGATCTAGCTTCAAGAGAGGGTCATCGGACCTTTTCCTGGTAGCTCTAAATGATGCTTTTAGATTGACATCAGATAAAAAGTACATGATAATCGAGGCTTGTCTTTTTCATGAATTCTCTTCAGATAACTATTAACTCACCATAATTTAGAACTCTGAAAGAGGTGAAAAAAAGATTTACTAGAGGGAAAGTATTTCCCAAATAAGTCTGTTCATTGATGTAGTCAAGCTGGTTTGTCACATACTCTCTTAAAGAGAAAATCAAGGGAGATGGAAAATCTTCTTTCTCTGTACCTAGCTGGGTTCCCCTACTAAAATGACTGGTTTTCTAGAAATGTATCCTTCACTTCTAATGACAAGAGAAGGTTTAAGTGCAATGAACAGACAAGACAACTTACTACCTTGTTTTCTTTTCCTATATATGCATTTTCTCTTAAAATCTCACTGTACGTTACCATTAGACCAAGCTATTTTGCACCTCTTTTATTACATTTCCTTTCAATTCTGAAGTTTCCTACCAAAAGCACTTAAGGGCCATCACAATTTATTTGGTAGTTTTAGTGTAAGAGCCACAATTACAGAACAAAACTGCAAACAAAAAAGGGGGGGGGGGGGGGGGGGCGAAATGAAAACCGGAGGGCGGGGGGGGGGGTGTCAACCTCTGGAAACAAAGGAGAACAAAAAGTCAGTGCAACCATGTTATAGGCCGCTTTCTACATAAATCTGTTTGCAATCCATTTGAGAACTATTTTTTCATTATTCAAAGTCATTATTCTACACTTTTCTTGTAAACAGCTGCTAAAATTTTAACTCTCTTGTGACTGTTAATGGAGGTCATTGAGTATGACTGTCCCTTCATTGTTAAAGGTTCTTGCTATGTACTATTCATCCTACAATTATTCTGAAATACTATTCCACAGCTGGTGGTTTTAT
>NW_009925034.1:18566-24111 GCF_000696875.1 Nestor notabilis
TTCATGGGAAAAAAAACCCCACCATAAAAGCTTACAGACTCCAACAAATTGATTTTTGTTTTTTAACACTGCATAGCTATTTTTAAAAGAGGCTTGCAACATTAATCCAATTCTACATGGGACGTACAACAACATTTACATCCTTTTCTGTTTCTGGCATCTTCAAATCTTAAAAAAGAAAACAAAACTTCCTGCATATTTATGGCCTATTGTAACTAGACCTACAGCAGTCATAGCATGCTATGATCAAACTGTTGCTAATACTTGTCCAATAGCAGAATATCATACAGCAGCATTGTAGTGGTCCGTTATGCAGATCAGGGGAATATGACACATAAATGAGTATCTTGTGTAAAAATAAAATTTAAAAGATCAAAACCTGTTATGAATATTTCACACCCATATGAAATACTGGTTTCATATTCCTTCACTCCCTTAAATCAAGATTTTTGATAGGGTAATTGGAAGTGTTAAGAGCTAAGTAAAGTCATTGGTTTCAAGTATATTTTTTTATGAGACAAATATCTTACTCATAAACCTGTGTGCTAAAGGCATTCTACTGGATACAAATACATCAGCAACGCTCGGCTCTGATGTTATATGCAAAGGGAGAAGAGGATAGCAGGGGAGACATGGGAAAAACAAGTTGCCTGAGAGATGGCTTACCTCAAAACAGGAGCACATGTCAGAGCTTGGGACTAAAACAGAGGGGTGAAGTCAATCTTCATAGCCCTAGGCTTTATTGATGTGTATTTTTTAAGAGATTCAGTGGTTGTTGCTGTACAGGTTCATGGAAAGTACGATATACCAACTTGATACTTTCTTTGCTCAGTTCTGACCTGAACAGCATTTTAAACAAACCTCAGGTTTACTGCTGAATGAAAAGGAGCCATCTGGAAACATATTACATTTGACTGGCCCCAGCAAATCTACCGCAAGATGTGACGTAACTCTGAGAGTACTTGCTATAGGAACTTGCTATTATTTACATTTAAAACAAGGAATGTTTCAGCAAGTAAATAATCGCTTGCTGGATTAAAGAAGTTCAATGCTTCCTCTGTCGTTATCTAATTTCCTCTTCATTTTTGCAGTAAAATATTAATCAATGGAATTGATTCTGAACATTATTTCATAACGTCTGGATTTTGCCTAAACATTCTCAGCTCCATGGCTTTGTATCAGACTTTTAAGCCTATTTGTCTTTTTTCTCCTCTTCATACTGAAACTACACCATTGAGATTTTAAGATGGCAAATTCCATACAGGCTTCATTAAATTTGTTAATGATAAATATTTTTCCCACAGGAATTTTCATCACAGCTTGCAAAAGTCAGACAGTATCAGCAGTGTATCATAAGATCAACGAAAGCAGGAGTAAATGCACCAACATATAGACAAGAGCATAATGCAAACTTGTTACTTGCACAGATAGAAACCCAAAAGCGTGTCAGCATCACTGTATTTTATGCGTAATTTAACAGTCTGGAGTCCTACACAGTTTGAACTCTAACAAAACTGGCTTTAAGGGAAGGGGGGCTGAATAGCAACTTTGCTAAATAGAATTTTGATGGAGAGAACAAATCTTACTTGCAAATGTGGCAAGTTTGGATTATGGTTCGTACCAATAAAGATAAGGGTATCATCCACTAAGGGAGATGAAACATTTTTCTTTAATATTGCAAGCAAAATATTTCATGCCAGAACTATGACTTATTTGTAAAAGCCTTGATTTTTAATTTTAAACCAATAATTCATTTTAAAAGGACCTGTAGAAATATGGTTAAACAAAAGTAACAAAAGGTTACTAAAAGCTGAAAGCAACATTTTGTTTCAACCCAAGAAGAATTTGAATTGGTAAGAAGTTACATTTTCATTTTACTCAAATCTTCAGATTTCTGATTTTGTTTGACCTTAACCACAATATTTTCTTGAACTTTTTTTCTCTAACTACTATTTATCCAGCTCTAAATGTTAGGATTTTAATTTATGTATTTTAAGTGTGTACTATAAAGCACATGACAAAGTTTGTAAGAAGATGTAGTGCCTCTTGTTAGACGGATAGACAAGCTGACATATGCCCAGGATCTTCCTCTGACCATATTTCAGGAATGAGGTGGGCCAAAAAGCTCGTCTATTCCCACCTCACCCCCACATATGTTATCTGGTTTAATAAAAGATATTTTATTACATAATAAAACTCTTTGTTTCTTATATCTTTTGATAATCCAAACTTTAACAAGACCACCACCACAAATTGTCATGCATAATAGGACTTCAGAAAAGTAAGATTTGGGGGTTAAAGTTCTGACTTGTCTTCTTTCCAGTGACTCACATTTTTATTTACTGTGCTTTGACCCCTAAATGCTTATCACAATTACACTACTATCCTAGGAAGCTGCGTTAATAGAACAAAAATATATTAAATTCATTATTTTTTGAATCTAAAGATTTTAGTGATTTATCATTTCCTATCCACAGCACTTACAGAACTGTGTCCACCCTGTTACTACTGATGTGGTTATTCTCATAGTGACTTTACAGGTTAAGGAAGCAATACTAATTCCATTCTACAGATGGAAAACTGAGGTCCAGAAAGATCTCATGATTTGGGTTACGGGACACATCTATGGCAGTATAAGAAAGCAAATAAGGCTGTAATTTTCTACTTCCAGAACACAATCTTAGGGCCACCAAAACTATCTGAAGGCTGAAGCTGAATTAGAGAAATAGTTTCTGCCTCCTACATTCACTTCCTTTGCATTTGTGTATGGCAGTTGTAGATGTCAAGCATTTAGACATTTTACAAAAACATTGTGAAACTCTTCTATTTCCACCTTCAGAGGGGATGGTTTATCATTACTTTTTTATAATGCTAATAATAAAAAGCCATAGTATTTTATTTTAAGGTGAACTGTTTGCATCTACTTGACCTTTAAAAGTTAGGATTTGGAGGATGGGTGTTAATGTCTCAGCCACTAAACTGTCTTGGCTTCCATTAAATGGAGCAGCTTTTCCAAAATGGGCAAGTGGAGCCTTTGGGGAGAAATCTTCTTTCCACATTTCGTGGGAAAATATAAGAAGTTGTGCTGTCATATTAAATAGCCCACACCCAAAAAAAAAAAAAAAAAAAAAAGAAGAAAGAAAGAAAGAGGGTTTCCAAACATTTGTCCATGAGCACAAGCTGGTGGGGGAGGATGTTTGCATCTGGCTCCTCTGGAAATTAAAGAAAAAAAAAATAGAAAAAGCAGCATGAAGACTACTCTATCTGTGTTACTGAGACAGAACTTACAAAGGGTTATTTTAAAAGAAGATACGTCATCTTCCATAAACAGTGAGTGCATGTATTTGTCACTTCATATGCCAGTATGACATTCTTGAGAAGAACCAATGTATCATTTTTTTGTCCAAGAGGACTTCATATATTCCTGTGCTGTACATACATTCCTGTGCATTGACTGTCTATTCTTCTACTGGGACAAATATCCCACTACCAAAAGCAGCCAGCAGCAGTCAAAAGAAAACAAACCAATATTGGATTGTTCTTGCCATGAAACTAATTGCAAATGTAAAAAGAACAGTAATCACTATCAGAGATGCAAACGTGCTGCATTCTTCTGTGTGGCTGAGTTGATGGAGTGCCTGAAATCAGAAAACAGAAAAGATCTTTGTGTAACTGTTGTTTTTTCATAGACACAGGGAGTCTCCTGCAATCATTCTGCAGCAGTGACAGTCTCTGGGGCCATGGGGTCCTACGCAGCACCACCAGGCAGGAAGGAAAAGCCTGCTGTCACATCTGCTCCTTCAGGACAAACTGAGGACTTCAGGACTTTTTTCTCTGGCCTCTCTTGCCACCATCTCTGCTTCTGGTCATATCTTTTTTCATACACAGTTAATCCAAAACCCAAGGAAAATTAAGCAAAAAGACCCACCCACTAAGCCAATCTATGCTTGTATTCAACCTTTTATGAAACTCTGCTATCCACATCGTTCAGCATCTGATTAAGCTTGTGCTTCAGATGGTGCCTCCTATTGTTTCAGATATCTTACTCCAAAAGGGGCTTAATTGCTTCTTCTGTTTATTTGAACAAAAAGTAGCATCCCATCTGCATACCAGATGCAACAGGACTGAACCCAACTTTTCAACAGTATTTTAAACGAAGTGCTCGTTTTCTGGTAGCTGACAGTATGTAGCAGCAAACTCAGATTCTGGGAAGATAAATGGAACAACTCAATTCCCTCCCTGTTTCCCCCCTTCCCCCTCCATCAAAAAAAAAAAAAAAGGTACATATGAGAGAAAGAATTTAGCTTGATGCCTCCTTAAACTGAATGCAAATTCAAGACCTAATTAAGTGCATCATTTTCCTGGTGTGTTTCCTTCATGTTCTTAGCTTGTTTCTAAGCAAAACAACATTTTTAAAAAGTCATTGCAAGCCCAGAGGTTTGGTTTCCCAATAAATCATTTTAGAATAACTATTCTTATGAAAGTTGTCTGTCTTTCCTTCTATATTTGTGTGCGTAGATTGCATCACTGTACAGAATGGCCAGTAAATATTGTCTTTTGGGAGTAAATCTGGGTAGGAGAAAACATTTCACTCCTTCAATTTGATCATAAAGAAGTATGCCTTTCCTGTGTCAACATATAATCAAAATCTTTCAATATTATTATCAGATACACTAGAGAAATGTACCTAGTCACCCTGACAGACAAGGTTTTTCGCTGTGAAAAATTCAAATCTAACAGACACAGCCTAGGAAGAGTAAATCTATTTTAGTCTTATCTGCTTGAGCTGAAAGCTGCAACAGGGCTCTATTGTAGCAACTGTTTCTGATCTAGCAGCCAAACCCCAGAACTTTCCAAATAAAAGTTTTAATAAAAACCAGCAGGTTATGATGACACTTTCAATTCTGGTGGACAGGCATTTTCTCAGGAAAATGTCACCTTAACCCATTCTGTCATCCCATGTTTGGCGTTTCATGTCTCTTACAACTCAAACTACAACAAAGTTTTTTGCTATGAAACTGAACTTAAAGTATATACTCAGAAATGTTGGGGTTCTTTCCATTAAAGTAGTCACACGGATAGCCATAAATAAGAGCATTAGGAGCCGACCTGTTCCTCTCAAACAAGAAAAAATCAAAACAGACTGTCCCAGCAGATGAACTTGAGTTCCATTTAGAATCCTATTTCAGGTTTTAATTAAAACAAATAACATTAGCAAATGCTTTGTTAAGCAATTTCTGTTTTAATAAGCTAACCAGACCAGTGCCTTCTATGAGGCATGAATGTCAAGGGGTTTTTTAGTAGTCCAGGCTACTAAATAGAAACACACTTAGAAATCTCTTTATACTTTGTCAACAAAAAAGAATTTTTTTTAAAAAAAAAAAAAGGAAATATAAATAAGACATCTTAAACATTCATGACAAATACAGTAAACCAAAATTACCTTAGTCCCACCACATGGATAAATCCACCCTAGTCTTATAGTAGTGCTACTAGGTGGACTTTGCAGGATTGATACATACTTCCTAAACACACGTAATGCTAC
>NW_009925034.1:24135-47213 GCF_000696875.1 Nestor notabilis
CATTAACCAAATTTAACTTTCTTATTAGAAAGTGACGAAGAGAGCATTTTTTGCAGAATAATTCTGCTCTGGTCAGGAGCTATTTACAGACACCTCTGCTTTCCATAAGTTGTCACCTTATTTATATTTCCAACATTTCTGGTTGTGATCCCCTTGCCAATAGGAATTCCTCAAACCAAGAAAATCTGGACTGCTTTAGACAGAAGCTGTACAAAGAACAGAGTCTATTTCAGTCCATGAATTTCAATTTAGATCTATTTCCTAAAAATTATGTTTAACTCCTGTAATGCTGGATGAATTAGCCTTAAAGATTAATGTTTCCTCAGTTCAGCATGAAACGCTGCTGTTGGAGATGCCGCACACTTTCTGACAGAGCTCCTTCACCAGGAAATGTCAAATTATTAAAAGTGGAACTTTGGGGTGGAAAGTTTAATGTAAACTTTCAATTTCTTATAGAAAATGCAGGAAAGAAGAAGGAATCAGATGAAGATTGATACAACTCAATTTGGGGGGCTAAGCTGTTCACAAGTCCCCATCTCCTGACCCCCTTATCATCATAGGGAATAGATCTGTTCTGAAACCAGTTACCCCAGAATATTCAACTCCCAGGTGCAGGTACTTAAACCCATATTGTATGCCTGCAGTTGCAGGCTGCAAATACCCACAGCATAGCCCTTAGGGTCACAGCCAAGAATTACAACCTGCTCTCTCAGACCCCTGGAAAACATTGAACATCATAAGCATTGTGGTGTTCACTATTCTGACAGGACAAAAGAAAATAAGGATACAGAGATTTCTCATCCTAGTGAGCAGGAAGCTCCCTGCCTAGATTTTACTTACTTTCCAGCTTCTGAGTAGATGCTTTTCAGTAACAGAGATCCAACACAGATACACAGGAGATTTCTGTTGCCTGACATACTAAGGACCCTCTGAAACTTGTTTCTGGGTCTGTATCTTTGTTACCTTTGCACAGTATGATATCTAATAGTAAGAACATGGATTTTCTTATTGCCACAGCACATTTCAGAGTTTTGGGTTTAATTCTATTGAAATAAATTCCTTCCGTTCCCATCCTGAAGGTTACTAAATGCAGCAGGAAGGTAGGATATTCGGGCTAGCACTGATTTTACCTCACTGAAGCCAGACTTATACTATTTAGGAAGTGCTGATTATGAGGGAAAGAAGTCATGTGAGAAGGACCTTATCAGCATTTCTGGATGCAATGCCTTTTCTCCTCTTCCCACTCAAATTAAGACTCCTTCCCCAACAGTAGGGGCCCAAGCTCCTGTTTTCTGCTCAAGTTTAAAGATGTGAACATTTCCAAGTCCACAAAGGTGCAAAACGCTTGGAAAAGGAGGTGAATAGAGATTAGCTCTTTCACCTGTATGTAAATTAAGGAAAAGCTTTGCAACATGAAAAAACATCTGCTGGGTGAACTGTATATTTTTGCCATATAACAACATTAGATCTGTCCGTACAGGTACAGAACCTCTCTTGTCATTGTGATCAGATTGCACCATGGTTGAACCTGAGCTAGAAAAACAGTTGTTAATCAGATTAAAGAGAACACATGGAGTCAGAGTATGTGTTGCACTCATTCATCACTTGGAGTCATTGAAAAAAGTGCTCCGAGCTGCTATAAAACATGTTGCAAACTGATGATTAACTCCCATGTCAGAACCTTGACAGATGCTTTCTGAACACCTGATTCTGGGGCAGCAGCAGTCACCTGTTTCAAATCCTATCCTGAGCCTTACTCAGAGACCTACTAAAAAATCAATTTCTCACATACAGTATACCCCATAATTATTTTTCTTATCTTTTTTTTTTTTTTTAAACAAGCTAAGTCCACAGGCAGCAGTACAGGTTACTGCTTTGTTTCCCTGCAGTGCTCAGCAGGGCTCTGCAAGCTTCATTAACTGTTTTGAATAGTTATATTTCGATGTCTGATTGCATGTTCTGAATACCTAATGGCTGCAAAGTAATTTTTCACTGTAATGCTAGATTCGTCAAGAACTCAATCACCAGCTAGATGGGATGTCTTAGACACATAGAGAAAAGAATGTAGATTTGTAATTTTATTCAAGAAACGCTAACACAGAAACTACAAAAAAAAAATTAGTGACCCCTAAACTAAGAGTAATTAGTCAGCAAACAAATACCAGGGACATTGAAGACTTTGCATTTCCATACGACTTTATCATTGTGTAAATCTCATTTTGCAGTGCCAGGACAGAGGAAGCTTGTGGTTTGCTTTTGTACAACAGCTCCTATACTTCCTTGTTAAGGTTCCATCATTTTGAATACGATTATAGAAGAAGAGAAACAGACCTAGTAGTTCCACTAATTTTTCTCCCCCTTCTGGTGCCTAGAAGTAATTTGCCTTTTATTTGCCTTTTCTTCCTTGATGCCAGCCTCAAAGACAGCCCTCACAACCCCTCACACAATTCCCTGTGTGCCATGTTGAACAAGACTGGGGGCAGAGCAGTGAACAGAAATGCTCCATCCCATTTTTCTTGGAAACACTCCACCAGACAGAGGGCTACTGAATCATTTATCAGTTTGCCTTTCTCCACATCTTTCCATTTGCTGTTCTTAATGTCTTCAGTAGAGAGCTCGCAATACTATGCATCAAGTGATTATTTTTTTTCCATAACTGTTTCTAATACAAATCCCCCAAACAGTGCATCCTAATTAGAATACAATTACACCATAGTAAATGACAGCTAGATGTGGCCTGTTATTATTAACAATAAACATTAGCAAGCTTTTCTGAAGATAAAAGGCAAATGAATATGAAATCAGGAAGAGCAGAGGATAATTCACCCAGGAGCTTGAACACTTTTACAAAATATAATGGAATTTATCTAACTAATCACAGAATGTGTTGTGCTTACACAATCATAAGAAAAAGGCAACACTCAGATATGATTTTAAAAGCACAAATTATTCCACAATAATAACAATAATAAAATGTTAGTATTTGAATTGTGAGAAAATGAGGGACACAAAGTACAAAAAAAAAAAAGCTCACTTCTTAACCAGCAAGTCAATTCTAAGGACAGCTCCAAGCCACAGTCCCATATTTGGTTTACTGACAGGACTTTCTTAAGTATGTATGTGCCAAAGATTAAATAAACTTCTCTGTGTGTAGATATTTTAAAATTTCAGCTTATGTTATTATACTTCTTTTTTGCAGCCCAGAATAATTATACTAATCTACAAAAGAACTTTAAAATCCAACTGAATAAACATATGTGTAATACACCGTTAGACTACACTCCATCACATAATAGCACAATGCAGTTTTTGAAATGGATCTGTAGAAAGGATTCATTAAGATAAAGTCCCAGCTTCCCACCTGAGGCCAATAAAAATTCTGTGCAAACCTCTTCAAATTAAATTTTCTTCTTGAACATATCCTGTCTAATTATGTTTAGTATTATCCTCCTTAAGGAATTCTGATTCATCAGTGCTATTAAGGGATGGAAAAGGAAAACCAGATGCTGTGGACCGGATACCCAGCTGGTAAGAAATCAGTATAGTTTCACGGAAGCCAAAAGGGCTACAGTGATTTATATCAGGTATGGGTTTGGTATATACATAGGAACGCACATGTGGACAGATGTACAGATAATTATATAAATATCTGAAGTTACATTAGCAGAAATGTAAGTCTGTGGAGTTACACCACCAGAGAATTTGACCCAAAAGCTCTAATAAGCTGAAGTTTATAAAAGAGCCACAGCTGTGTTGAGATTTCTTGTCTTTCACTCTCTAGAACTGAAAATAAATGTAAGAAGCAGAAGTGCTCTAATTAGATATTTGGCTTTAAAAATCAGGAAGATAGCCAGCTAATGTCTAAGCACTTTTTTGTTCTTAGGAGTTAGACTAACAAAGATATCATAATTACAATCATACTACATGCAGATGAAGTGCACAGCATATACTGGTAAACCAAGTTGAGGGATTGATTTTGATTCCAGCTAAGTTGTTTCAGTTTTAGTCTTTAATGAATACCCTTTTTTTTCCTTTATTGTCATCCTTACAGTAGGTACAAATTTAGACTGAGATTTCCAAATACATCTAACCAATCTGCAAACTGAACACTAAATTTCTATGCAGGGCCTGTGTCCTTCTGTTCCACTGAAATTCATAAGTTATCTCCCATCCCCAGACATACAGCTGCCTACAACATGGACCAAAAAGGAACCATTCAGGACACTTACGGACTGTCTTAGTTTCCATGAGCCATACCAGCTGTCCTACAAGCTCTTGTGATGCGTTTGGCTCTCTTCAACCATGCCATCTGCAACCCAAACACCTCTGTACCCCACCTCACCTCCCCATTTGTGAGACCCTGCTGAGTTCAGGCTGGAAGGGGGGAAGAGAACGCATGGCTGTAAAGTGCTCACCTTTTTGCCCTTACCAAATAACAATATATGTGAAGATGTAGTGTAAAACCTACTCTACACCACCTCTCACCATCTCCAGCATCTATTCTCTGTTTTGAAGGGAGCTTCATCCTTCCCCAGACTTTTAATCTGGGACTGCAGAATACTTTCTACTGAAAGCTGAATAGGTCCTCTTCAGGAACTATACTTGGGTATCATAGCTCGAACTCTGCTCTGTTAGGTGGCGGACAGCTTAAAGAAAACCAAAGTGGAGCAGAATTGGTTTCCTCTTTCTGATTATTTTATCCAGCAGCTCAGTGATCACAGCACACCTATGGGAGGCAGCAATCCCAAGGTATGTTTCCTTTCCATAGAGGGAAAGCAAACATCTATCCCACTCCTGGCAGTTGCATGCTGCCTCTGTGCTAGTCAAGATGCCCCATAGCACACAGAGTACTTTGACACTTGCCTGTGCAGAGAGAGGCAGCCCCAAGCAAACATTACCACCTTGACTGGAGGGACATGCCTGCACTTCAACTCGTCTGCCAGGACTAGTTTCCTTAGAGGAATCAGCCCTTGAGTGAAAGAGGTAATTAAGTCTCAGGGCAAGGACCATGGGCCGCTCAAATCTTTCACAGGTAGAAACACAGAACAGTGGAGACAGAGAGCCCTTCCATTAAATTGAACTGTTTATCCCAGTAATTAGGCTATTTCTTATGAGAGATCCAGATTTGACCTGCTGCTGCCTAAGTGAAGGGTCTCCAACTCCATGTTCTGGACACGTGCTCTAAATGCTGACTTATCAGATAAGCTGTCATGGTTTAAGCCCAGGCGGTAACTCAGAACCACGCAGCCACTCGCTCGCTCACTCCTCTCCCTCTCTCCCCCTGCTCCAGGAGGGATGGGGAGGAGAATCAGAGGAATGTAACTCCCACGGGTTGAGATAACAGCACTCCAGTAACTCAGGTAAAATACAAACCACTACTGCTACCAATAATAATGATAAGAGGACAAGGAAAAAGGACACAACCGCTCACCACCCGCTGACCAATACCCAGCCTGACCCGAGCAGCGATCTGGGCCTTCCAGGTAACTCCCCCCAGTTTCTATACTGGGCATGACGTGCTGTGGTATGGAATACCCCTTTGGCCAGTTTGGGTCAAGTGTCCTGTCTCTGCTTCCTCCCGGCTTCCCCTCCTCCCTGGCAGAGCATGAGACTGAGAAAGTCCTTGGTCAGAGTAAACATTACTGAGCAACAACTAAAAACATCGGTGTTATCAGCGTTGTTCCCAGGCTGAAAGTCAAAAACACAGCCCTGCACTAGCTACTAAGAAGGAGAAAAAATGACTGCTATAGCTGAACCCAGGACACAAAAGGAAGCAACTTCTGCAGTTACCCAGAAGCAGAATGTAACATGCCTCAAATCATTGTTGACGCAGTCTGCCTCCTGATCTAGGTAATTCTGGAGTTAGCCGGCAGCTGAAAAAGTTTTGAGTCTTCATCTTCAGATGCCTAACTCCTCCCTGATTCCAAACTCTTTCTGATTTCTGGATTTACATCTTATACTATGCCTTCACATATATTGTCATTTTGTAGATCTATCTCAGATGTGCAGTAGAAATTTTAAGCCATTAGTTATTTCACATTCAAATCCAAATTCTCTTCACAGAGCAATTAGAAGCTTTCAAAAGCTTCTAACTACCAGTGCATTTACAATTATTATAACTATAAATAATTTGAAAAGAAAGGCCCAGAGTAAATGGTGCTGGTTTTACAAGAGGCATAATTTTACTTGGAGGTCAGAATTGGAATTATTTGACAAGTGCACCAAAACACAAATGTAATTCTTTTCCATGGCTCTGAGACACTCATGTAATTACTACTAAAACTTTGTCAGTTGTTCACAGTTGACACCCTTACGCATCTTACAGAAGTAATTCTTGAGGGATAATTTAGGCTCCCTCTCTGGTGGCAAGAGCATTTGGTTGCATGGTAGGATGTGTTACTTGGTATTTGAGTTCACTATAGAAATATTTGGGAAATATACATCTCCAAACACAGATGTGATTTCCTCTAATAATGTCTACAGGGAAGATTCATTAATGGCTTGTTCCATACCATGTCATCAATTATATTGATTGAGATATTTACCGACATTAAAAATATATTAGGTCTCTACCACTAGTTCACTCATCCTTAAAAAGGAAGTCCAACCATAACTATGTCCTGGGCTTATGCTGGAATCACAGCACATCTCTGAAAGATAATAGTGGGAGTCTTAGTGAACATTCAAGTGGAAATGTTTCTAAGGTATTTTGGTGGAAGAGAATATTGCTATGCCTTCAAAACAAAGGCATACTCTGGCAGTTTTGTAAAGTCAGATGCAAATATTTGAGACAAAAAGTAATTATTTCACCTCTTTGTCTTCCTTCAGACTTACAGGTTTTCTCACCAAACTGGTAAAATATCTCAGATGGACCTGCCATCTTCTTCTCTAGTGCCATGCAGTGATTGACTTTGAATGATTAAAGGTTTTTGGACCAGATGGCCTCTTTTCACCACCACCCCCATAGCTGTGGGGCTCCTGAAACAGGACACTCATGGCAGCAGTCGTGCAATTGATGCCTCACATCCCCCTGGCACAGAAGATTTCATTTAAGATTTTTCTCCAGAACAGCTTGTACAACAAATAGCTTTTAGCATATACAATTTGCAAAGTTGCCAGTTTATCATGAATAGAGCTATTTGTAGTCTAGTCATATCATAAAATCTTGTTAAAAGAAACAACACAAAGAGACTGCTCACTTTTCAGTTATGGTGCTTTTGAATTAATTTGAATCCAGATTGCCTCATGAGTATTGTTTGTTCCAATATGAAACAGTTTATGGTGATAAATTGCAGCAGCATCACTTGAGAGCTGCCTGGTACAGCGTACTGAAGCAGAAGTTGAGTCAGCTTTCATACTGAGTATATACTGTAGCTACAGCACACACAGATTTTGTGGTTTTAAGGATAGTTAACTGAGAAAGTCTGTGAAACTAGAGTATTTTATGGCATGTGCAGGTGTTGAGTAATGACTGGGCTTGTAGGAGTGAAACCAACCAAAACAAATAGTGAAAATCTAGTTACCTGCCTCCTGTCTGAGTCCTCCTGTCACCCTCAGCCAGGTATTTACTTCTGAGCATTGAAAATGATTTACAGAGACTGACACCAGGTAGCTCTAGCCATACTTTCATTGCTGAGACATTTAACACATATGAATTCTAGCTCTAAATTTACAGTTACAGCAGATGTTAGAGTCAAATCTCATTAGTAAGATTTCATTAATCTGTAGAATAATGACAAAACATTTCGGCACCCTCTCAGTCGTAACGTTAATTAAGACTGAGCAGGGTGTGTTGAGTAACATACATATCACCCTGTAAATGCTTACTCTCGTGTGAATAGTCGAGGGCCCTATTCAGAAAGGGAGAGCAAGCATTTGCCATTCTCATCAAAATCATCAGGCGTTCAAGAAGTCCTGACTCTTCCATTGGACCAGGTCTGTGCAATTCAATAGTTTACAAGATTTTCTGTAGCCACTGAGAGGAAGAGGCAGCAATTCTCTATCTCAGCCAGCACACTAGTATCTATAGCCTTATGACAAGTATTTAAGGTCCTGTCTGGTGCTGCTAGACCCTATCATAGGGCAGAAGAGTCACAGCTGTTACCTCACACTTAAAATATTTTTTCACATTTAATGAAATTAATGAATTTGATGAGGCACTATGCCAAATTAATCTCCAGTGCCCTTCCATCAAATGCAACTGAGCTAAATAGGGATTAATTGAGGCCCATGCAATTACCTCTTAATTAACCCTGAAGGGTTGGGATTAACCCTGCTGTTCAAGGTTAGAGATGAGCATGTTTGTCATGGGAACTCCCATACTATAGTCATCACGAAGTTAACATTGACCAAAATGCCTGTGCCAAAGTACGTCTGAGAGAACAAAACAAGTTGCTCCTGTCCCCCCACCCTCATTTTGCAGGGTTCTGGGGACTGCTTCTATTAGAAGAAGAAATCAGGAGTGGAACCAGGAATGCTTTTCCTGCAATCTCATCTATTAACATAAAGCCCTTAATACATGCACAGCAGGAAGGCAGACAGCAGGAAAGAGTCCCTTTCCTTCCACTTCCAAGCACCTCTTCAAACACTGTCCTACACAAAATCTTGCTAGGGACTTTTCTTAAAGATTGTAGTAATGTTTTACTCCTGGGCTTGGTTTCCTAGCTGCATTCTCTCTGTGTTTTTCCAAGTGTGTCTACATAATAATTGGGGTGGTAAGCAGAAGTGCTTGAATGAGCATGGGTAACAACTGGAGAAACAGCATTCAGCAGACCCCTGCCTACATTTCTACCTGCCAGTGACAGTTCCTATGTGTGAAGATCAAAATTGCTACAACTGCTGCCATGCAACTTAGATATCTGCAGATTCCAACACAAAATTTCTACTATTCCTCTCTCCTCCCATATACACAAATAATGAATTCGTTCCTTCACCTATTTGATTTGTCTTCAGGGACTCAAGAAACAACCTTCAAACTTACAAGGCCACCTGCTAGCCTGTGTTACACACAGTCTGAGCCTCAAATACTGTCTGAGTTTCTCTTGGGTTGCTGATCATGAAAACGGAAGGCATTTGGTTGATATGAATGAAAGCAGCTGTTGTAGCAAAAAGTTTCAAGAAAACAACGCTGCAGGCCAGTCTTCAGCATAACCCTATGCATAGATTGCCACAGGGTGCTGTATGTATCATTCTTACATGCTTCATATTAAATGTGATTATAGAAGGGGGTTGAAAAAAACCTTTAATGAAACAGAAGTTTAAAGGAAGACTGTTGTACTAAGCAAGTATGCATCATGGCTATCCTGTAGTATGGGACTGTGAGGCTCTGGAAATAAAAAAACTCAACCCAACATATACTTGTCCATATAAAAAAAAGAAATAGAAAAAGTGCAGCTCTCACTCTGCTTTTCTGTGGAGATCTCATCATTTGACTTGTATCTTGAAACAAACAGAAAAGCAGACTCTGGACTCAAATGTATTTTCTTATAGATCCAAAACTGAGATGTCAAAAACAATGAGTATTTCTGCAAGAGCTTATCCAGCCATCATCTTTTTAACCAAACACAGCTCCTTTCCAAATGAGCAACATAGAGTAAAATAATCTGGTTTATTTGTGTAAGAACACCCAATGTGACCACTGGTGTTTCTTTAATGTAGAGCCAGAGGAACATCTCTCCCTGACACTGAAATGCTGCTTTACATTTGTCTTCAAACTATGACGATACCCAGGAAAACTAAATTTGCGCTAAAACACATGAAAGCAGGCCAAAAAAAATCTTGGTAAGGATTTGACTCAACAGACAAGGGCAAGGAAGCAGGAGACAAACCAATATTTTTTAGGCTGCCCTCTCTCTACTTCAAATTTTATTGTTATAGCAATATCAACCTAAGTAATTTCCATCTTTTCCCAGGGAGGAACACAAGTAGCTACAGCCAGCCTGCCTCTTATTAAATTACAACTCTCAGCACACAGGAGCACAGTTTAGCTCAAAGGTTTGCTACAGCATCCAGCAACAGTTGGTGAAATTGCTCAATTTAGAGTTCTCTCTGATCGAGATTCAACACTAGTTTAAGAGTAACAATTTGAACTCTAATTGCCAAATATATTAACACCTATAGAAAATGAACATAACTTGACAAAACCCTGTAGTGCAGCTGAACTGTTATCAGCATGTAAAGGATACCAAGAATATATTATCGTGTTGACTCTGGGTCATGCCAGACTCATTTCAGATTTGAATGGAAGTTTTCTGTTCTAGAAAGCCACTACAATATAATTAAAATGCACTACACAACTCACCATCTTAGGGAAGTATGTGTACATGAAGTCTGGAATATGCTAAGGAGGTTTTTCCTGAACATTTTTAATCATCCATAGTAATTACTGGTGTGTAATTCCAAGCCATACTGACAAATGTTTAAAAAAAACTTCACTTGTCATGAATGCAAAACATCATACAGAAAAATATAAAGCATATTTTACATTTGCTTGCAGAAGTAACTTATAAACCATATCCATACAAGCAGTAAATAAATATCTTCTTTTGCCAACACGGATTTTGTATCTTCCTCTCACAAGTCAGTGCAGAATTTCTGCTGACAGACACAATGAAAATTATACACCCACCAGCAAGGAGCTGAAAATTTCTGATGTCTTATTAATAGAATATCATGGCTTATATTGCAAAAGTGCTGATGATAAAGCTTGTTATTTTCTATTTTACATTAAGACACAAAGTGACAGGATTTTTTTCACGAAGTGGCAGGGTTTGGCAGGGGGGTGATATACATATACATATATATATATGTATATATATATACATGCACAAAGAGACACATACAGACTAGCTTCCTATTCTTGATTCAGTGGATCCTTCACTGTAGAAAACTATAGTTTATTTTCTGAAACTACTTTTAAGGAGGAAGTAATTCATTGACCTCACTGAGGGATTCAAAGATGTAAGTGAAGGTCAATGGTCCTTGTGCTCTTGAAATCTTTCAAGTTTGTATGTGCACTTTAGGTGTTTATATATTTAACAAATAAAATTTAAAAAAACTCAACCAAACAAACAAAAAACCCCAACAAACAGCTTATCCTAGCCCAGCATGAATTATACAGACCAGAAGTTAAACACCTTTGTGCTGTTCCTAGCCTTCCTTTGGCAATAAAGTCCCAGCTCTTTCTAGGCTCTCTACTTAGGATACAGGTCTCTTCCAATGCATTCACACTGTCCTGCAAAAGATATTTAAGAGCCAGAACCACACATTTAAAACAAAAAAGCGCAAATAAATAGTGACTATATTTAATTTCCTGTAGTTACACCTACTCCTTTTTCCTCATGAGTCTCATTTCTAGGAGAGTTCCATGAAGGAACTGGGGAGGGTGTCAAGCTTTAGACCCAGAACTTGCCAACCTCCTCCACTGCTAGATGGACACATTGGGACTTATTCACCCAAGAAGCAGAAAAACCTTTGCAATAATGCAGACAATTTACTTCCTAAAAGTTCTGATTAATGTTGGAAGGCAAGGAAAGCTTGATCAGGAATACCTAAATACTGTTTACAGTATTGTAATTGCAGTATTACAGTATTGTAATTGCAGTAAGGGGGGGAAAAAACAACATAGAAGAAAAAACTCTAAGCAATCGAATACGAATCCAGTTGAGCTGGATCGGTCCATCAGTTTATCTAGTTTGGTATACCTACCTCTCCCAGCCTCTGCTGGTCAAGAAGGACATTCTGTCAAGCAGAAAATAGCAGATGCTTACAGAGTGAGAGAAGGGATGCCACGTCCAGGTTGGATGGGGCTTTAAGCAACCTGGTCTAATGGGAGGTGTCCCTGCCCATGACAGGGGGTTGAAACTAGATGAGCTTTAAGGTCCCTTCCAATCCAAACCCTTCCATGATTCCTTTTTCCTAAAATAGTTGCCAGTTATAAACAGCTAGATAAAACTAACCCATGAAATAAAATCTCTTCTGTATGTGGGCATCACCTGGTGATTTGTCATATGTTCATTTCAAACCAGGGATAAGAATTAAAGTTAAACCATTTCTTAGGAAAATAGCAGTCTATAATGTTGCTTTCTGGCCTCCTTGGGAGAAACAAATGGAAAAGGGGGCAAGGTAGCATGACATAGTTTTAATTTATATAAAATATGAGCCATGGCTATTGGGTCACAGAGAATGACACCCCAGTCTAGAGTCCTTACTCCATAGTATGTCATTACCAATACAAAATGGAGCAAAGATAACAGCTGAGAGTGTCATCCCAACACCAGAATCCTCTCATGGATAAGGGATTCCTGAAAAGAGAGATACAGGTGGAAGATATGAACCAAAACTGGTTTTCACACATAGTCACCGATGGTCCTGAGCAAGTGCAGAGC
Source organism: Nestor notabilis (assembly GCF_000696875.1). NCBI lineage: Eukaryota > Metazoa > Chordata > Aves > Psittaciformes > Psittacidae > Nestor > Nestor notabilis. The sequence goes on from NW_009925034.1 coordinate 36,522, forward strand.
AAGGGGAGGGAAGGAGAGTACTTCTCATCCAGTAGCCACCTTCCAAAACACAAGGAAATCCAGTCCAGGTTGATTCCTAGGTCATCTTGAAACAACCATCAAGATTTGTTCACAAATTATATGTTCTCCTTAGCATATTAACAAATACTAACTATCTACTTGCTGGCAGGATGCTTTCAGCACGTGCACTTTCTTTCTCCCACTTGAGCCAGACCTTTCTGCTGGCCTTTGTTAACCTATTAACTTTTCAACAAACATTGCACACAGAGTAGTAGTGCCTAGAGCAGAAATATGGACACAGAATTTAACACTGAGTAGTGGACCATGCTACATAAATAGACATTCTAGTCCCAGTAACAGTCAAATCAGGGACCTCAGGATCAAACCACCATTGCCTTTCACCAGCCTAGGTAGAGAGAGCTATGAAAAATACATAGGCTACCCTATTACACTCTCTGGCATAAGGACTAGCGAGAGACAGTCTCATGTGGAAAGCTGACACATTTTTTTCCCCACATGGATGGTGCATTTGTAGTTGCTTTTCTTTTCTAAACTGTTCTTTGCTCAAGAATTCCCTTTAATTTTTAGTTCCCTTGCCATCCTGTTTGACCACAAGTCCCATGTAATTATCTGCAGCTGAATCACCATCATGCAGTAACACGGACACTCCATAAGAGATGTATGCAATACTAACAGTTTTGAAAAACATACGAGGAAGAAATTCATACTAAATGAGGGGGGGAGCTAGCAGCACTGAGGTAAGAAACCAATTTAATCATGTGAAATCCATATTCATTTATTAAACTGCTCATTTGAGTCCTGTGGCAAAAACATACAGCCAACATCACTCAAACTAAAATGCACAAATTATACAGTCTGAAATAATAAAAATAATAAAGCAAGAGACATAAAATGCCATAACCAGAGGCTTTGGATTGCACTTTATTGTAATTGTTACTAAGCACAACCTATTTGCAAAATGATTGTACAGTTCTTCTATCCAAAAATGTTACTAAACACATAAGCCATAGGAGAACAGATAGCTTTTAAAAACCCTGTCCTACAGTTTTACCAGATAACTGTCTAATAGAACTTCAAATATTTTTTCATGGTTCTTGCAACAGAATTGTACAGCTTGAGAGGTACTTGTGTTGAGAGGTCAGAAGAGTATCCATCTAGTCTTACCATCCTGAAAATTTCCCACCAGCTTGAACACTACCAGAGTAAAACAAGAGGCCAAAAGCTGCACTGCTACAAACCACAGTTTAAAAGCAAGTGGTGGCCCCAAGGATATTTCCAAGTAGCTCAGTCCTGTTGTTGCGTGTTGGGCTATCTCAGGGAACACCTACTTGACTGACACATGCACACATCAAAAAAGACCATAAATCAAAATGAGATAAGCCAAAAGTACCTACACAACTGAGCAACAGCTGAGTGGGGGCTGTCAGAAACACTGCTTTTGGATTCAGACATCTCGCTCATACCTAGGAATGCCTCTCCGGAGACCAATGTCATATAGGAAGGTGCACATGGCATGAAATGATAAAAAAAATCCTCTACTTCTGCATTTGGTCAGGCAATAGCAAATTTCCCTGTGCCAGGCCAGGCAGACCTGTTATGGCCAGCGGCTGGAAAGTGAGCCTGACCCCAGCTCTGCCAATTGATGAATTCTTGCATTTTTGCTCATCTCTTTTGTTGGCTGCTGAAAGTTGGTACAAGTCTTCTAACTCCAGTCTCATGCTGTGGAGCCATGTAAAATCATTGTAAAATCTGATCCTCAAATAAAAGTGGGCCATGGTAATTGAATTAAAAGAAACAAAGTAACTGAGGAAAACAAAGTCTTGTGTGACCAGTGTTGGCCCTTTGATCCTCTAGTTTCTGTAATGGTTGAAAATTAGGGTGGGCTGTCTGGATTTGAGCTAAACATATTAAAGGATCTGTTAAATCTTTCCGTTACTGCCTAAGAATATCCTTACAAGCCTACTGGGTCTATTAAGTATAAGTGGAAAAGATTGGCTGTACATGCATTTAACGCCTGTCTTGAGATTCTGTGTGCTGGTGGTCACTGTGTGGGTAACCACAGAAGAGAAAACATGGAGGCAGAAGGGAGATCAGATATTTAGGACTCCAGAGAGACAGGGGGACAGGATGAGTACAGGAGTCAGACAACAGGGATAGAGACAGAAGGCTTAGCAGAGGGAGCTTTCTAAGAGACAAGATGACATCAAGTCTGACACTGACAGAGCTACCAAAAGCAGCAGTGATGTATTAGCAACAGCTAATGGAGGTGAACAGTTGAAAATGGGAATTATGAAGTCAGAGAATCAGCTACTCTTAATAGGGAGAAACTATCTAAGAGAAATTGCATCCCAGAGAATGATGAAAATATTTTTAAATGTTATATGTACATCTTTTCATGTATTTTAAAACACATGAAATTTTGTACATTCATGCATTTCATAGTGGCAAAATCCAAACCAAACAGATACCATCAGGTTTGTGAAGGAAGCTGAAAGGGAGGCAAACATCACACTCCTTTGCCAAGCAGTTAGCAGAGAATGGAGTTAAAGCCAACACAGATATTGACTGGCCAAGGTGCTATGATTTTTGAAGTGGGAAGGGAGGAGTTTGGATCATTCACGAGTCTTTCGTTTCTAAGTGGAAAAACAGAGATGATGGGGAAAGGGCAAAACAATAGAGTAACAGCTAGTCTAGCCTCACTGTTCAGTTTTATTCTAGTATATAGTCAGACTGGGCAAATAAGGACAGCCTGGAAACATCGGCAACACTTCTTGACACTAAGCCCAGTTAAAACTGTCCCTCCCATAACCAAGAGAGAAAAACAACTTGTTTACACTTGAAGTTCTTGAATAGCCAAGCCTTTTACTGTACATGTAGCTCATTGACATCATATCACCTTTCTAATGTTTCTCACAATAAAACAACAAAACCACCCCTTATTCCAGCAGCTGCATGGCAAACCAAAGGCTGCAGACCCTCCTCACCTTCCTGCTCAGGGTTGCTACCCCTGTCCCTCCTCCATCTGAGGCAGAGCCTGTGCAGTCATTCAGTTCCAGCCTTATCTATACCCAGTTACACATAGATTAAACTCAATGTAGCAGTTTTATTACATGTGCAAATCCACTGCTTTTTAATCTTGCCACTGCTGTGTTTGGTTTTGATACATTCTGACTGGCTTGCCTCTCAGCAGCAGGCTGAATATTAAACACTAATGCACGGTTACTCACAGACACTTTCGTGTGTGTTATTTATTTGCACTACGTGGCTATTAAAAGCAGCTATTTCCAAATCACACAGTGCGGGCAAAACCACAGCAAGAAGGTGCTGTAGTGAAGGGGAGCTTGAAGCTGTCAGCTAAAATGCTTCAGAAGTATGAGGTGATCCAGGCTTGGAGCATTGGGAGACAGCAGCCCAAGCTGACAATAGATCAATGGAAAACAAAAAAAACCCAACCAATCAACCAAAACAAAACAAAAAAAAAACCAACAAAAAAACAACAACAAGCAACCCAGATTGTAACCTTTCAAGCTGTTTGCTCAAATGCTATTGTAATCCTCCTCATCTCTACCCACTAACACCCAAGCACTGAGGTACTACGTACAATGAAGCAGAACGATGGCAGAAGAGAATGCAGTTTCTTTGTAATGTCTTGTTATTCAGACGGTCACAATCTCATGTAACAAGCTACAGAGTAAGCAACACCTTGCTAGCCATCCTCTGACTGCATGAAGAGCTGATGAGCTGACTCTTCTTCATGCCTTATGCTCACAGCAGGGGTGAGGGCCAAAGTTTGTGCTCACATGCTGCACGGACCTACCCGCCTTCTAGCTCCTGAAGCTTTTGACAATCAGGGTCAAATTCAACTGATTATTGCTCTTCCCTTCTTCCAGAGGAGAGTCTCAAGAACTATTTGGGAATTTCTGCTCAGTTCCATAGGGGTTTTTCCCCTTCAACCAGTCTCACCTCCACTGCAAAAGAAAGGTCAGCACAGGATTCAACACGATTTCCTCATTTCTGTTGGCAGGGTTTCAAAACAAGTTATGAAATCTGATGGAAAATTTGACCTTTCACCCTCTTCATCCTCATTTCCCTGCAAGAGTCCTTCTCTTGCCAGCGTTAGGCCCTGATTCTCCAAACATACACAATGCTGCTGGCATTAGTAGGTTTGCCTACAAGCACTGGACATGCAAAAAGATGTCCAGAAATACAAATAGTAACAAACAGTAGGTAGAGGCAATTGGGAAAATACCAGCAAGATAAAGTGGATATGCTTATTGAGAGACTTCTTTTCCTGAAGGCAGGTATATACCAGTGGTTTTGTTTCCTATACTTATTTTTTTTATAGTTCTTGTGTGATGACATTATTTTATTTTTAAATGCTTGAGCTGGGCAACAGCTGACCTTTTTCTTTTCAAGACCAATACAGACTCCTGGTTTGCAATAAAACCTACAAAAGACTTCCAGCAGCCTTCAGCAACTGCTTATGATACTGAATGCTCTAATTTTTTCACCTTTAACAGATGGAGATGAAGAAGTAAACACATTTATTATTGGCTATAATTAGACAGTAACCTGTTTGAGGCAGGGACTGCAGTTTTGTTCTGCGTTTCTCTATAAATGAGCAGTAGATTACTACGGGGGACACCAAGGGCGTTTTCTGGCATTAAGTATAAGCAATGAGGTAAGTGAGAAGAGAATAAAACTAAAAGTTCGCTGAGACAATATAACTTCATCAAACAATGTAGTCAGAGCAACAACTTTCACTAGAAAATTGGCAAGGGTCCTGAAACTGCCCATTCTTAGTTTGCAAGGTTTCCCTTAAAACTATTATGCATAACTTTCCTATAAGCTGGCTAAGTATCTTTTGTAGATCCAAGTATCCTCTCCAAAGATTCCTGTATCTGTTAACATTCTACTGGCGTTTTTTTTTCCCCCTCAGTATCACAGTATATATATAGCATACACATACATAACACATGTATAACCCTTCAGAATCCCAAAAGGGTGATAGGGCTGGAAAGGACCACCCAGTCACAGCATTCAAGTCTTTGCAACCACATAATAAATATTTAGCTCAGGAAAGCCCACAAAGCATCTACTTCACACATGCCCTCATATAACACAAGCAACAAACAAGGAAAAAAATTACACAGAAACCAAGCACAACGCTGCCACCCAGGAGCTATCATGACACTAAAAGCCTAAAGACCATCACAAATTAAATACATTTCAGGAACAAACTACTCTCCTGCAGTAGCAAATAACATGCCTGGACCAGTTGAAATACTCTGGCACCTTCCCAATTCCAGGGTTCTTCCCTGGGTTACTCTGGCACACACAGTCCATCAAGCAAGAACACCAGGAATCCTTCCACCAACAGCTCCTTCTCCTTGCAGCATAGTCCACCACCATTCTTAAACACCAGCTACCCTCATTTCCACTTGCCTATTTCTTCACTGAATCATGCAGAGAGATGAGGAGTTAAGAGAGTTTTTTCTCTCCCTAGCCTTCAGGGTTTTTTTGCTTTGTCCAAGTTCCCATCCTTATTCAGAAAAGTCTACTTGTGAGTCCTTGAACCAGACCTCAGCAACTCACCCAGCCTCAACCAGGAGACAAAACACCTCTGCCACTCCCTCAGCCTTTCCACTAGACCTCCCACAACTCTCCCAGCACCTTCTCCAGCTTCCCCTTCCTTCATTGCTTCCATATGCTGCTCTACCCTGTTAATTTGGTTCAGCTGCAAAGAGTTGAACTTTCCTCACCTGGGACTCCAGGGGCCACATACATAATTCCTCACACCAACACATTTTCTGCCAGGCTTGTGTGTTTACTGTTCCGCAGTTTTATGGTCAGCATCAGTACAGCAAGTAAGAACCAACACTGAGATGCCTGCATACCAGAACAGACCATACTGATTTTCCAAACCTATGCTGAAAAAGATTGTCAGGAAAAAAGGGCAGTGGTGGACACTCATAACAGTACAAAATTACTCCAGCTTGCCAAATTCTTTCCTGTTTTTTTTTATTTTGCCTGTTATTGATTGTTTGTTTTGTTTTCCTTTGTTTGTTTTCCTTAAATGTTTGTTATTATATTATTTATTAATCCATTGATTACCTTGCATGTTTTTTCCATGTAAGACACTTAAACCCTTCATAAGTCAGTAGTCCAGGTTTGCAACTAGCTTTACAGCTTATCAGCTTCCTGGAACTGTAACAGTGCACATCAGCTGACTGACTGGTTGTTCAGCTCCTGAGGCTGTTTTTAAAATAATATAAACAGGTATCCTCTTGGCCTGCTCAGAAACATAATTCTTATTGTAGTAAAGCCTAAACTCTTTCTTCTGCTGAGATGTGAGTTTATTAATAACTTGGGGGAGGGGAGCAGGAAAGCAATAAAGATCAGGTCAAATCTCTCCAGGTTTTACTGCTTATAAAATTTCTTTCTTCAAGTTTACTTGATCCAAGCCCTTTTCCTGAGAGAGTTGCTCCTACCACACTTATAAGCATGTGGAATAATGAGTCCTCCATATTAGCATATCTACATAACATCCACAGTTCTTTCCCAGAACAACTGGTATCTGCCAGCAGAATGGAAAAATCTGTTAATATCTTTAAAATAGAGCCTCTGTTTTTTGCCAGAAGCATTATGAATTGCCGAAGATAGCCTGTTTATCTGAGAAAGATCTGCACAAGTGACTGACATTAACTGAGATGCTGGAAGGAGAAGGAAATACCTCTCTGATCCATATGGATGTTCTCTTTCTGAGGAAGATGCAAGTGAAACTATCCCAACAAAGCCATGAGGACCAGGTAGCCCAGATGGGCTATTGTAGTCACACTTGTTTCCATTAAAAGCTTGTTTTGACATTACCAATTAATACTTGGCCAAAAGTTTCCTTCTGCACAGGAGAATCCGTATTCCAGATATTGGGTACACCGTCAACCTAAAGTAGGATTTGAACCTAGGCTCAGATATTCATCATTACCAGTTTTGCAGTATATTCACTAGGCCAATTTGTCTGTGTATGTAAAAAACCCAACAAACCACCACACAAAAACCCCACACAATACAATTTTGGCTGCTAGAGAGAATGTGATAGTTTGGGTTTGTTTTTTTTTCTGAAATTTATTTTACTCATTCTTGCATGTCTTATTAAATATATAAAGTTTTGGATCATGTTTGAACAGCAAAAGCGCTTTGCAAATTGAGCTCATTTCAAAGTTGATCAGGCCAAGAACATGACCTGGCAAAAATATAAAATCTTGGCCTTAGAGAAATTCAGTGGGAGCTTTGAAGGGGATTTTCCTGGAGTACTCAATTTCACCTTGAATTCTCCTTTTGAAGTTTGCTACAGAAGAAACCATTATGTTTCCTTACATTGTAGATCTACGTTATAGGTCTTTGCATGGTGTCCACACAAACAAAGAAGGAACTGTTATAGAAAAATGCAAAAGCAAGACAGTCCCTTCACTCTTAAGAAGGAAGAGAAGTTGGAGGGAAAAGAAAGCACCTAAATCCACAACTCACTAAAAGATATCTAGATATTTTAATTATTTTCATAAAGAACTGTCTTGAAAATATGAAAAACTGACTTCTATGAACTACGTCTAATTAAAAGGAGCTGATTACTTGTTATAATCCCTTAATTTGAAATATTAAATATTATTAAAATATCCAAATAGACTAACCAAATATTTTCTGTGATATGGTAGATCAGATAATACTTTATGGTGCTTCAATATGCTGAGGTGTTGAAATATTACTGTGGCCTTTCTTTCAGCATGATTTCATTCGGTTTTGCTTGAAATGGATTTTGACTTGAAACAAGACCTAAATCCTGATGTAGCTTAAGCTGACCTTTATTCCATCACGTTGTTTGTGCCATGCAATTCTGAATTTTTCCCTGCTCTTTAATAATTCAGCTACGTATATTTCTCCATAGTACCCATTTTTAAGTATGTATTACATGTTAACAGTAATAATAGCAAAAATTTCAAGGTGAGGTACCTCAAACTATATCGCTTTAAAAGAACAAGAAGGCATGCGAACTTTTCATTGTCTTCCCATTCAAAATTCTAGTAATTCTGAAGTAGTCACCATCTTTAGACTGTGGCTTTCATATTTATAAAGTTTTAGATGAGTTCACATTAAATCTGGTACATACTATTCTGTGACAGGCCTTTGCCCTTGCACTATGGTGGAATCTTACATCTTACATAGCTGTCACATAGGGAGCATGGTATCTCCAAAATTCAAAAATCCACCTCCATGCCTGTGTTAGATGGCTAGTGTCTATAGGCAACCACTGTAGACAAATAATTTCCTCTGAATAGTTATTCAGAGCAGAAGCTTAATTTGAGGGAATAAAATTGCCCTTTAAGGAGCCTTTCCCTCTCAGTATTGATTATACCATGAGCACAGAGACAATTAACCTCCTAAGGCATATTAACTAAATGCCTGTGCCTGGCAGTTTCAATATCCCATCCTCTCTGCCTTCAACTGAAGTTGCCTTACTGGCAAATATGTCAGGGTTATAACTATACTGTAGCGCTTGCAACTCAAATTTGAGTTAATTTTAAACTAAGTATTGTTGTATAAGCTGCATAGAAGCTGTAAGATGCCTTAATGATAGCTTAAGTAGGTCAGCAGTCCTGTTCACTGAAGTGAACAAAAACATATACTACTTCAGAAGCATTTATAGCGATAAAGAGGATATTGTTAAAACAGGAACACCTGGAACTTTAAGCACATTTTGATTTTTTCACCTACTGCTACAGCTGAAGAAATAACATCTTGACAAAAGTCAGCCAGCTCCTGAAGGCAGGAGACAGCATATCTCCACAGCATAAAGGTATCTTGTAGGCAACGGTTACCAGTGAACCAGTGGGAAGGTGGCACCTCTGAACTGTTTTCAAGAGATGAAAGGAGTTGATGAAATCCAATACTTGGCTATGCAGCATCTATACTTTTAGAGTGTACTTCAGAGACTTTCTTCATTCCACATTGAAGTGCAATAGCAGAACCTACCACATAAAATATTATAAAATATTTTCCCAGAATCTTCAAATTCCCTTTTATGCTCAGTCCTTTTTCTTGTTCTTGTCCTAATGCCACTTCTGGTGCCTGTGGTGAAAAATGACCCACCCCATAAACAGACTTTTGTGACATTGCATTTGGACCACACATACTTATGATACCAATGTAAAGCAAAGATCACATCACAGCCTCCTGCTTTAAGTCTAGTCTTTGACTTCAAAACTGACTTGTTGCATCACTCTTAATCGCCACTGTGACAAGCTGTGTCTGGGATCTTAATGGCTCCTTGATTCATGGCCTAATTTATCATCTTCTGGCAGGACATTCTGTCTTTTGTGCATAAACCTCTCCTCCCACAATAAGCTACCAGTGACAATTTACTCAAGGAATCCTGACAGATGAGGCAAAATACACTGTCTTCCTACATGAAATTGTGTATTGCTGAAATGGTCTGGGTGGCATAGCCGCCTCATCCCTCAGGACTGCAATATCTTCCTAGCCACCCTTTGGACAATGGTCAGGGTAGGAAAAGCTGTCCTTCACCAACCTGTTCAAACAGCCTGCTCTGGAATGATGCAAGTTAAATATTGGTATAATGGTCTTTGAGAAAGCAGGTAATTAAGAAAGAAGGCAGGCTGTGTTTAAAGAAAACCGTAACTCTCTCTCCCTTTGTTTTTTAATACATTTGGGAGGAAAAATAAATATATACAATTTGGTCAGGCTTTACAGGTGCTGTTCAGTCAATAGGCAAGGAAAAAAAATAATAACCCATGAAACTAATGGAAATACTTCTAATGAAGAAGAAGAACAGTTGAGTCAGGCACTAGTGTCTCTACCCCCAGTTCAAAGAAAAAAAGCTCTAGAATTTACCGAGAACAAGTTTTTAGAGACCCATAAGAAAAGTGGATCTTTTTCTTAAATACACAGTGAAAAGGGAGCAAAATCCCAAACCAAACAATCTGGTTTGAACAACATAATGTCTATTATTCTGATCAGAATAAGTGAGGGAAAGGGTTTTATCAAACCACAGAGAGCTCCTAGATAAATGAATTCACAGCAGGTCTTTTACTGTTGTGCAAAAAACTAGAACCAGTCTAATATTACAAAGATGATTAATTGAATAATGTATTCAGTCATGCCATCAAAATGTGTCAATATAGTAAACGGACAGTATTCAATCAGCTCCAGTAAACACCAGTTAAAATACTCTAAGAAATGAAGAACTCTTTTCCAGAATGCTGTTTAACAGAAAATTATTCACAGACAATTTGACTGGCTCCATGCAGATGAATTCTTTCACGCTTAACTTGGAACTAGACAAGAAAAGATACTGGAGACTATAAAATTGTCTACTCCTTAGTAATCTAAATCAGAAATTATATTTTAAATCACAAGAAGAATGACGACATGCTATCAGAAGTCAAAAAATGTTGGAAGACATTTATGGTAATAACAGATATATATATGTAATTGAAAATAACATATTATTTTGTGTATCCTCAGATTCTCCTTCATCCTGACAATTTCCATGCAAATTAGGAATCTTTAAGTGCATTTTAATTGCCACACTACCTTCAAAAATTAAGAATTTTAAAGATATATTTATTATTGTGTAGCGAAGGAAATGCTATTATG
>NW_009925034.1:47244-53635 GCF_000696875.1 Nestor notabilis
AATATGAACCAAATAATTACTCTATTTGCATAGTGATAAGACATTTGTAATAAAATCCTCTTATAAATATGAAAAAGGAACACTGAACACTACAGCACTTGACAAGCAAAATAACAGAAAATGTCATCAAGAAAGTGTGCATTCATAGGTGAATGACTTTCAGTACATTATTTCAATATATTTTTACTACTAATGTCAGAGTAACAGGTCATGGCTTTAAAATATTCAGCATATGCCATGGTTCTTAGGCAAAAAGAAAATGTAGATCAGAAAAAAAAAAAGAAGTAGAAGTATCTGAACTCTTTGCACTCCAGAGGATTTTCTCATGATTACATTTTTTTTAAAGTTGCTGAACCAGTGTTTTAATTTAGCAAAGATAAATAACATTTCCTGTGTATGACCTTGAATTTTAAGTCTCAGCCCAGAGGGAGTATTTACAACCTATAAACAGACTCTGATAATAGAAATTCTGACAAAGCTACCATAATGATGTTAGTTGCCTTCATCTTCCAATTCTTTCCCTGTTGCCCCCTCTCTAGGGCACAAATATCCACAGCTGACTAAAATCTTTGGTTTGGGTGTCTATCAGAACATGTCAGACATTTGCAGCATGAAAAACACAGAATCACATCTCATTTACTTCTACTTGTCTTTACCTTAGCGCACATAAATTCAGCTTGTATTAGGCCTGTATTTCATTTTGGGGCCTTTTACCAAAAAAATTCATATTGGCAAAAATTAAGCACAAGATCGACTACTTCTACATGAATGCAGACACCTTGATATTTCCTGGAGCAGGGTGCCTGCCCAAGCCCCCTTGGCAAGCCCTTAGAGACCTCCAGATAACATGTCCTGCATGCAGCATCAGGAACCTTTATGCTGAAAGCTGATTCCACAAAGTCTGCAGAATTCAAAAAGTTTGTTCTGTCTTTCTTGTTTCATACTGCCACAGTAAAGAAGGAAGTTTCTCTTCCACTCTATTTCAGAGCCCATACATGACCCCCTAAGCACCATATTGACAGTATAGACAAGAAGCTGGAGGCAAACAGTGGTGTATCTAGGCTCTTCTGAACTCATATTGTGAATACCCTCTGGGGTGGAGTGAAGAAGCAGCTACTTGGTGCTTAGTTGCTGGCTGGGGTTAAACCACAACACAGGCTGTCTGCACTAGCCTGTGCACATCCCCTGTATTTCCGATATATTTCTTACACTTAGAATTAGGCCTGCAATGCATTATTATTCAGTCCAGGCTCACTCCAAATACTGTTTAATCTTGTATTTTTCAAATATTTTTGAAGGGTGGAGTCAACAAAGGAAATCACCCTTTTTCCTTCAAAACTGAAAGACACTTCCACCTTTACTTGCTATTTGGTATAATTTTTCTCACTCACTCCAAATACCTTTGCTACCAGCCTCAGTCAAACTAACTCTGTCTTGTCTGAGTACCAGTTATTATAGATATAGCCATAGAACTATTCCCACTGTCATTAAAATGATACAAAAGAGGGCAGATAACAAGGCTAGAAAATGGTTAGCTGGTATGGATGCAAATTTTACATTGCCTCAGTCATTCTCCATTTCTCACAACTGTTCTGGAATTAATTAATTTATGTTCTTCTATATATTGTTCATTCTATTCCTCTAAAATTGACTAGAATGGCACATGCCTTGGGTTCAAATTACCATTAAAATTTCCTTTATTTTACCATGTGTCTTTGGTGGAGATTGAGCTTTGTAAAGCCAGATCTACAAACTGTTGCTTGCTAAAACCTATTTTAACTGCTCATCTTAATTCTTGTGGTAAGCATATCATCAGCCTGTGCTTGCTCTTACTGATAATACAGTAAGAGTTGATAGTTCAGCTTCAACATGGCTGCTACTCATCTTCAGAGAGAAGGACACCCATTTCTTGAGTTTGTTACCTTCTGGTGGGCAGAAGAATATTTTGTTATTTTACTATGTCAGAATACCACACATATTGCAGTGTTCTTTGCATCTTAAGATTCACAGATATTAAGGTATTTATCATATCAGTATTTGGGCAATGAAAGAAGAAAGTAAAACCTTCTCTAGAACCCATCTCTTTATTGTTTTGATGGGAAGCCCTGTACTACTAATCTGTAGTAAGTCTCTTTGGGGAAGTCCTCTCCTATGTGGCTTCACAAACTGCTAAAACCTTCACGTAAACTGGAAAAGAAGTTCAGCTGTTAGAGACTAATTTGAGGAAACCAGTCAGCATTTCAGCTGACTGAAATGCCTGCCACATTGCATCAGTCAGAGCTGAGGAGAGGATAAACCTTCCAGCAAGTGAAACAGCCTGTAGTATGCCTTTCAAAACCTGGAGGAAAGATTTATCCCTTGTTCAACGAGAAAAGACTAAATGCCCTCAAAACAAGCCAGAACCTCCAGCACAAGAAGCATTTCACTTTTGGTCTGTGTCTCTCCATCAACATATCATCCCTAATAACATGCTGGAGAACTACATTACAAATTGTACCCCCTGTCCCCTTCTCCACAGTATTTTGCTCCCTGTAGCTGCAGTTCTGCTAGGAACATTCTGGCTTAAACTGCTTTTCAAGCTCCAGATTCCTACTAAAAAAGCAAAATTCAGTGTAGCTATTTGTGTGGATATGTTCAGTAACTGTGATGGAAAAAAAACAAAACTACCCCAAAACAGAAACCAGCTGTATCCAAGCATGTATAGCAGCATGTATAATTTTCCATAGCCTTGGGCAAGAAATCTATGCATAAAAAAATTCCTAAGGTGTCAGAGTAACCAGAAATGGATTAACAAGTAGATAATTAGGGACTGATTACAAAGACTTAACAGATGGATATGAAATTAAAGTTTGGGGGGTTTGTTGGTTTTGGGATTTTATATATTTCCCCAGTAACCTTTATTTAGCCACAGTCAGCAGTTTTATTCTCCCTGTTACCCAGTACAGCCAAGAAGTTACTTAGCAGTTGATGCTGGAATTTCACTCACACTTTCTTCCTAATCTGATTCAAAATGCTTCATATGGTACCCAGTTCATACTGTTTGTTCACTAGGCTGTCAAAAGGTTGAAAATAAATCAGTAAATAAGCAGGAATATTTTACATTTAGAAGCAGTTGTAGAAGGAATTGCCTTTTCAGCAATGTTTACATTACAAACATCAAGTTTCCTTTCAAACAGTACTTTTCTTGAGAAAAAATGGGTACTTTATATGCTGTCTTACATGTCAAGAAAAGTTACATTACTGAGACACTATATTTAGAAGTCTGGGTATGTAAATGTCAAGAAATTCACTGCCCAGGCTCCCTAGCTATTTTGACCTCACTCAAATGCAATATAAACTTCTTTCACAGCTGTATACAGCAAACAATATCCATACAGAAATATTTGCAGTACCTGTGACATCTGAGTAGAGAAGTTTTGACTGCATTAGTTAAATTAGCAAGTAAGAAGGAAAAGCCAAAGTTGGTAACAACCTAGAGACTGAAAAAGTCTCAGTTTCATCGTAAGACAGGTTTATCATTAATAAGATGCAGGGATAAAGTTTTGCATTAACAAAGCAAGTGTTTGTGTAAAGCAAAACAGAAGCAGTGCAAGTTTTCCAGAATGTCCTTTTGCTGTGTCATAAACTAGTCCTGGCAGGGCAGCTTCTGAAGATATCTACTCAGTTCATTGCTGCCACACTGAGATTGCAAGTGAGATTGACAATGGATGCTTCAAAGATGCGAATATCTCACTACTCAATAATGAGTACATTTGACATAATTCTCTAAACAGCTGTCAAATGATAACAGCTTTGGTCATTACAACTAGAGCTGAATCATTGCTCTGGTTCCAAATCTCCAGTTTTGAATTATCGGTTCCCCAGCCTCTCCAATCCCTCCAAATGTCCATTCACATGTCACTTGTAAGTTCTCTTGGTTTATGAGGGAGCTGTGATTAATAGGTGCAACGTGCAAAAAATATTTGCTGCAAAAAAGCCATCTATACACGAGAACCCCTGGAACTCCTAGCAGTGCTCTGAATATCATCTTAGTGATGACTTCTAGGCCACCAGATTTTATGGCTCAGGAATATTGAGATCCTCAATAGCTCTACTTAGCCCTGAACCCCTAAAACAAAGAATCAGATAAAAGAGAAATTGATATGTGAACAATGAGAAAGGGGGAGATACAGAAATTTTTTCGTGCTCTTACTAAAGTTGCCTGACAGGGAACAAGGAGCGTTGTAATGTGCATATGTACTATTGTGGGAAAACCTATTTGGGTCTATTACAATAAAGGAACAGATGAAGAACAGTCCATCTGTGCACAAATATGACCCCTGCAATGCTGCCAACATCAGAGTGATTTGCCAAATGATACCATCTGCACAAATGGAAATTCTTCTATAGGCAGATTGAGTTCACGTGCAAATTTAGTAAAACTCTTAAAGGAGTACTGTATCTGGAGGGATTGTCCGCTTCAGAGGTGGGAAAAACTTGTCTTGCTGCATGGCCCATTGAGGCTCTGCAGGACATGGTCCTTCACAGACTCGGGGAGGGGAAGGGAGTGGGGTTCTGAACTTCTCCATCTCTTGGGATCCCTGAGCAGGACAAGCATGTCTTGCACTGTCTTCCAGCCAGCAAGAACTAGCTCCTTCCCTTGCATCTCCCTAGCAGGATTCCTCCTTGTGAGTTACCCTCAGTGAGGGCAACTGAAAGGCCCTGGTTCAGGGCTGAGCTATCACTGAACTGCAAAGGTCTTACAGGGACGTGATTTGGGACTCCTGATCTTGAATGGAGAAGTTTGTCTCACAAGCTCCTGACCTACAGAGAAGGAACCTGACACCCTAGCACAGTGCCTTGCGTGATTTCTGTTAACTTGTTTCTGTGTGCCCTGTCATCACAAAAAATAGCACAGATGGTTGAATTCATAGGGGCTTTAACCACTTCTTTGAGAAAAATCACCCTAGAAGGAGGGCTGTGGATACATCTGTATCTTGGAGAACATGGATGTTGCCAAAGGGCTGGGAACACTGGCTGATAAAAAGCTCAACATGACCCAGCAGTAAGCACTTGCAGCCCAGAAAGCCAACTGTGTGCTAGGCTGCATCAAACGGAGCATGGCCAGCAGGTTGAGGGAGGGGATTCTCTCCCTCTACTCCACTCTCATGAGACCCCAACCTAGAGTACTCAGCTCAGCTCCGGGGCCCCCAGCACGAGAGGGATATGGAACTGCTTCAGTCCAGAGGAGGGCAACAAAGATGATCAGAGAGCTGGAGCACCTCTCTTATGGGGACAGGCTGAGAGAGTTGGGCTTGTTCAGTCAGGAGAAGAGAAAGGTCAGGAAGACCTTAGGGCAGTTTCCAGTGCCTAAAGGAAGCCTACAAAAAAGCTGGAGAGGGACTTTTTATGCTGACATGTAGTGACAGGAGAAGGGGTAATGGCTTTAAGCTGACACAGGGGAGATGTAGATCAGGCATTAGGAAAAATTCTTCTCTGTGAGGGTGGCGAGGCGCTGGCACAGTCTGCCCAGAGAAGCTGTGGCTGCCCCATCCCTGGCAGTGTTCAAGGCCAGGTTGGACAGGGCTTGGAGCAACCTGGTCTAGTGGAAGGTGTCCCTGCCCATGGGAGGTGGGTTGGAACCACATGAGCTTCAAGATCCCTTACAACACAAACCATTCTATCATAAGATTATCAAGAAAGCCACCAGAATCACCTGGCAGGATGAAGGCTGTCAGTCTACTCTAGAAGTATATTGGGCCCAATGGCTTAACATAGCCCATGTTTGGAGTCATGTAAATATTAATATGTATGTGCAACCTACATGGAAAGGAGCTGTATAGGAAATGCAAACAGTGAGTCTTCAAGGCCCCCACAGGCCACAGCAAGGTGCCTTGGGCATCTATCCACAGATGCCATTAAATTGAAAATTAGCCTGGTCTAAACCAAAGAGTTAAAAGCAGATGTGGAAGCTTTTACCTGCTGCTGAGTCAGCTCATCAATTTCTCTGGGTTATATTCACATTTTAAAACACTTACCTGTACCCTATTGCTCTGTAAAAGACCAGCATACAAAAGGAGAGACTAAATAATTGAATTCATAAGGGAAACAAACCTGATCATGCACAGAACACTGCCAAGAGACAACAGTTAAATAAAAAAAGACAAATATTTCTCTAATCCTCTTTTTGTAAAGCAGTTTAGGTGCTACTTGTAATAACAAGCAGTAATAAAATCAGAAATAATTATGTTGGTAGTATCCCTGGAAAAATATGCAGAACATGCACTTTGTGCATGATAAACCTGTAATCTCTTTCATTCAGTATTATTTCCATAGAAAATATTTTCATATTTTAGCAAGAAGGATGCTGTATTTTTGTGTTTTTCTTCTAGATGCCCTTCTAATGTAGGGA
>NW_009925034.1:53666-55657 GCF_000696875.1 Nestor notabilis
CTTATTTTTTCTTATTCAGAAGCAAAAAACTTATAACCCAGATTTGCAAGTCCCATCTGAGATCAGGCCTCATATTCACAAGTACTGATTGATTAAAGCCCAATTCCAAGACTAGGTTTAGCCTGCAATGATGAGCACTGAAGTGAACAGCTTGGGAGGTCAAAGTTCTGGAACAGAAATCGTTAACACTGAGAAGCTTAGGGATCTCCCCCAGACTTTGCAGAGGGAAGTATTCAGTACAACAAGACCGATGTGGGCAGTTATGTGCCCTCTGCAATGCAAGCAAAAGAACCCCCACTCTCCAGAGTCAGAGCTTCAGCTCTTCCCTTCCAAAAACAAAATGTCTTTTTTTTTTTGTTTCCCTTGAAAAGCACAGCTACTGTAGGACACAGTCTCACCCTTTTACGTAAATAGATCTTTCTTCTTTCAAAAACACAGAAGGGCTGCTCTCATGGTATTCCTCAGCCTAGAAGGATTCACAGCTACATCTCTCCCAAGAGCATATTAAAGTTACCAGTTACTCTGGAAAGAAGGTTCTCTCCCCTCCTGAAGCAAAAAAGAAGACAGCAAAAGTGCCTTGACAAGTAGATTCTGGGTAGCTAGGTTAACCATCAAAGATTATTTCAATAGAACAGAAACACCCTTTGAAGCACCTACCAGAACTTCTCCCTCCCAAGTATGCCGATTGTAAGTTTATGACCTACAACACTTGGAATAAAAAATAAATAAATAAAATCTGTCAGTTACTCTGTTTGACGAGAGATACTACACTCCAAAATGTCCATGCTGACATGCTGAATTTAGCTTGGTTTTTTTCCTTTTTCAGGGAAAGCATGAAACTATTCAAACACGCTTTTTTTAAAAAAAGAAGAAAAAAAAAAAGAAAGAAAGAAAGAAAGAAAGCTCTGAAAGCTATATACTTGTTAGACGACTGATTGATACATGCTGTCAATGGACCAGTTTCCAAGGTGATGCTGACAGCTCTTCCAATGAGCTGCTTTAAAACTGGGTTTTGAGGGTGCAGGGAAATATGTATAAATATAGGTATAACAGAATGCCTTCTGTTCAAAATTATTTTTCTTCTTCCAAGAAATGTTTTAAATGTTGACAACCAAGCTGTATCAGAAAACTAATCAGCACATCGACACCTCAGAGTCAAAACGATATGCAGACTCCACTTAACTTGAATGGCAGTTGCATAGTGACACTTGTCTTCTGTGAAAATTATTATGGAACAAATCCAAGCCCTGGAACATTTGGGTTCTTTGTTTTGCCAGTCTTCCTGTGAGATACTAACCAAGATACGAGGGTTTGGTTGTTTGGTGTTTTTTTTTCTTGGGTTATGCATAGCTTACTCTTCATTTATGTGAGGAGTTTGGTTCAGAAACTGATAAAATGTGTTAGATGAATTGTATCAACCTGCTGTCTACATTTTTCAGTTGTACTAATCACTCTGAGACACATCTGAGTTCAGGTACTAAAGAAATAGCAGCATACCTTCATGGAGGATCCAGTGCTTTCTTCTTCAACAGCAAAAGGTCCTTTGAAAAAAAAATATTCAAGAAATATCTGTCCATGTATTTTAAACACGGATTTTTTAGCTTCCAGTTTGCTATATCATTTTGTGATAACAGTATTCAGACAACTGTGGTCAATCTGTCTTGGATAAAGTGCCTTAATGTTTGTCTTGAAGAATTTATTTTTTTAATAATCACAATTTATATTGATTTAATAAAATATTACTGTAAGAGTATTAGCCATATGTAAAATACTTAGTAAAGTGTGATTTCAACCTTTTTTCTTATCCCCATAGCATATCTTATTCCATCTATCTTCACTCTGCATTAAGCACTTATAAAAATGGAACCTAATAACATGTTCTTGGAAAACCCTGCTGCACTAGAATGGAGCAAGGTATATCAAAGAGAAAACAATCAAAATGAGCCTACTATTAATGAAGGATAATTAGTTATCTAATTTTAGAATTTCCT
>NW_009925034.1:55688-70380 GCF_000696875.1 Nestor notabilis
GATAATACAGCTTTTGATGCATTTCTTACACGATGCATAATACAAATAGAAAAAAGTAGGAGTCGTTGTTTGCCTTATGCAAGATGATAATTTAACTAAGTATTTTCTGCCTTTTTCCAGATGAAAAGTCTTTTGAATTAAGGCTGCATAGTTCATATTATCAGTAAGATACTACTTTTCTCTAAGTAGTTTGCATGCTGGGGGATATTCCAAGGACAATTCTTGTTCTTTTCTTGTCAAGATAGCTTATAAACCATCAGGTGGCCATTTATTCCACCTAGCTGAAGGTCTGTCTTGAACGATAGTTGATTAGGTCCATCTGATCAAGATGGAGATCTAAAATTACCAGGAGGATGGTCACTTTTATTGCCAAGTTAAATGTTCAGAGCTACGTGCGTTTAACATAGCTCTTTCTCCTATTTCAGACAGATTGTAGATAATATTTCTTCCTTAGTAAGATATGGATCTTGATGCAAGTTCAAGACTGCACCAGTCTCATCTGACAGCATTCTCTTTATGCCATCCTACATGATTAATTTGTTCAGCTTCATAAGCCAAAAGCCCTGTTTAAAAATTTTGCTATTTAACTGAATTTAAAATTAAAAGACATTTAAAACACCATATGAGGAAGAAGTGGCTATCAGATGGCTTCACACCTCAAGCAGTTAGTCCTTTTAGACTTTGAAGAAACACACCATATACATTTTATTTCATCTTTGTCTTTTATATATAAAAAAGTTTGTGCAGGTATTGTGAAAAGTGAAAATTACTAGGGCTGCAAGCCTACAAAATTTAAAAGATTAATCGACATACAGGAAAAAGATGGATGACCATTGATTACCGTGCACACGTGTTCAAGATGATAGATGAGTGCCGTCGGATCATTGATCTTTGCAAATTAGCCTGCCTTTGGTCAACTATTACTTGTCTCTGGGACTTCTTCCATTAATAGTTATCCTTAAAAAAAAAATAAAATCCTACACAGTTCACTGTGTTCCAAGCTGCTACTTTGACCACAGACTCAGTGATATAGCTCATCCCCATCTTAGAACCATTCTGCAAAGACAAGAGATGGTTGCATTTTTTCCTATTCTATAAAAAGATCCACAAGATTTTTTGCATTTTTCTGTCAGAATCTGTTTTCATTCTCTTCTGTCATAAGGTCATTTTTCTTATTAAAGTTTATATGTACATTTCAAGAACAGCTTAAAAATGTAAGGAACTATTCTACAAAGATAGGAATGTTTATCAGAACTTTCCTCTGGCTCTCATTCTGATCTTTCTCTTTACTTTTACACTTGCACAGTGTTAGATCAGTTTGAAATCATTGTTTCTAATATTCATTAGTGAAAGCAAGATCTAGAGAGGCCTATTGAAAACAGATGGGAATTTTCTGCTGACCTTTGATGTGCTGTGGAAGGTGAAAGCCAAGAAACTGAGTACTTCCTTTATAACATCTGCTGGAAGACACTGAACAATCTAAATTCTACCACTGCAGGAGACAAAAGGAGACGAAAATGCTGAGCCCTTTGAATAACTTTCCTATCCCCTATTCTTTTTCTGACATCCACTCTGAAGATCAGCTGTCACCACTACCTGCAGCATGAAATTTAAAATTTAATCTGTTCATGGACACACATCATGGTGTAAAACTAAACGGAGACATGAAGAGATTAACTATGCCTAGTTTGACACCTGCTGTGCACATTCTTTTTAGAACATTGCTATTGATCATATTTAGGCTTGTCGTTATTCACAGCAAGATCTCCAGCTCCCCATCCCAGAGTTTACTGATGTTGTATACCAACAATCCAGTAAGAGATAAGTTTCAAGCCTGATATAAACTTCCAAGAAAGACCATTTCTTAATGCTGTTATTTATGCTAAGGAAACAGCCTGGGCACACACTTGCCTCATACCCAGTGAGATCTGTAGAAACTGCTGGCCAGGTGTCTAAGGGGATGTATTCCTGACAACCAAGGAAATATTTCAGCATGTCACTGTCTGAGATTTTAATGCTGATACCAAAGTGGGGAAAGTCTAATAAGTGAAAAATAACATGATCATTTCATCCAGGATTCCTTTCTTGTCCCCAGAGAAGGCCTGGTCTGACAGCAAGAGAAGGAATTGCTTTAGGAAAGAGGCTGAAACTGAGAAAAGTGAAGAATGGATGAATTTTATATTGGGCTCCAGATAAGTTTCTAAATCAACTTGCCTTCGCAAAAGGTAAGGCAAACTATATGCAAACGTGTCAGTATGCCCATGGATCTCATGACATTAGCAAATATTGCTGAATCTGTCACATGCTTTTGTGCAATCAGGAAATTGTTGCATTTTTGGTAGCTAGAAGAAGATCCACACTCCCCCATTCCAGGACAATGGATTATCATCTAGGACACCAAACTGCCAACTGGCAGATCAAACATCTTAATCACAGCTTCACGCTGCATTACTCTGAATGTTACATGAATCATCTCCACTCTAAAAAATACTCTTAATATACAACTGTGTTTCACAGCTCCTACTAAGAAAGATCTAATATGTTTACACAGGAGAAAGTATATAAAAGGTACTGATGTTAGACAGGGTCATTGCAGATCAGACTAAGATTAGAGAAATTCATCCGTTTCACCTTGTTCAAAGTACGAGTGAGAGAGCAAATATATATGACATACCTTGGGAAGCTGTATGAACCGTTGAAATCCATTCAGTGCCTAAACTGAATACTGAATAGAGCTGGCCAAATTCAGTTTTCATCTCATGGATAATTCAAATATTGCAGTGTTTGTTTGCATCCAGAATTAAAATGAAAAATCCATGCTTTCAAATGATTCACAAAAGGGTTCAGTTTCACAGAAATGCCTCAGAAATGTCAAAATTAAGTTTGACATTGCCAAGTGAGTCAAAATATTTTGTCATTTGCAAAGTTTTCTCATTTCACATAACAGCATAAAAACTTTTGGGAGGGATTGAGGTATGTTCAGCACAGATCCGTGTTCTCCATCAGTGTTAGAGAACTCTGTGAACCACAGTCCACACCCCCAGGTCCACGCTCTCCTTGGTGGATGGGATCCCACCCTGACAGCATGTATAAAGGTGCTCCTTAAGTTCAATCAAGTGACAAAAACCTCATTTAACATCTTCTGACTCAGCTAAGGAAAATTTCCATTTTATGAAAACTGTCTGTCATAATAAAGAAACGAAATCCTAAAGTTTCTAAAGAGTTTTAAAACCATTAGTTTAAATTCCCTTCTCGTGTTATAAGAACAACAGAGCTCAGATTATAGGGTTCTTATGCACCTTCACAACACGATTGTAGAACAAGTTGCTGCAAATCAACCCAAACCCTGTGATTGATCTCTTGTACTGAAACCAAACTAAAATATTCCTTTATTTTTTTTTTTGTCTTCTGTGTAGCTGCTCTCACTTCAGTCTGCTACCAGCTGCTTATTTTCTATCAGATTGTCTTATACTCTTAGCAAGCATTTTACTCATTTTAAAAGTTTCCACTTAATCATTTCATTTCACCAAGGTGACTTTTTCAAAACATTAGCTCATTCTGTCTCAAAGTTCTAATCAATGCAAGCTCAGAGACTGTGTTTGATCCAAATTTCTTCCATTTCCTTGGTCTCTTTCAGAGAGAACAGTTTAACTTTCTTTGGTTATCTTTCATATATAATATATAAAGGCTGTTGTACTGATGTTTGTCTAAGTTTTCCACACCATCGTCTTTCTAGCTTGCAAGAGAGCACTGCATGATAAATAAGAGCCTTCTCATGCTTTTGGGGGTTTTTGATTGTTTGTTTGTTTGGGGTTTTTCTGAGTAACATCTACAAACATGAGATGTCTACATCTGGGATCTTAGGATAACTCAGGTTGAAAAGAGTCTCAGAAGATTCACACCCTCCACCCTGCTCAGACTGCATAATATCTCAGTGCTCCTTCTTAGCTGCCTTTATACGGCAAAAAGATTTTCCTTGTAGCCAGCCTGGATTTCTCTTATTTGAATTAATTCCTTTTTACACTTGTGTTCCTGTGTTATCATTGATATTTGTGAATTTTAAGAAAGTTCTCTTATTTTCTTTTCTTTAACTTTTGTGCTAGGCTGACAGTCTGCATATATATACTGCATGAACTCTGTAAAAGTTACCCATGCCTGCTCAATGCTGATGCTCAAGTGTTTGCAGTTGTTACCATGAGTGTTAGCAAAGGTAACAGCTCATTTCAGGTGCTGAAGATGTATTTAGCCCAGCAGGAAGTGACAAAATCTTGATGTATTCCCCCGCAGGAACTCTAAAACTTGAAAACTTGTTTTATTTCAAAAAATTTGCTTTTCTGATTATAGTTTATTGATGCAAACCATGAAAAATACCAATTTATAGTCTTTTAAACACAATAGCCTCGCTGAAGTGAAAGTTTCACTGTTTCTGAAGAAACTGCAGGGAGTTTCCATTATGAAAAAAAAGTAAAAATTTCTACGTTTATCCCATAAACTGGAAGTAGCATAGGTACTATACTGTATAACATCCTGTATATTTATATACCTCTCCTCCCATACTAATTTCCTGCCCCCATTCTGCTTTGAACAAGGCTGGCACAATACCAGAATGTTCAATCATCCCGAGCGGCTCCATGGGTCCTTTCTCCACCAGTGCCGCTGCTTCCTTTCAAACTACATGGAAACACCTGCTCTCCTGCCTCTCAGGAATACTTCCACAACCACTGAAAACACACTTGGTTTACTTGAGATATATCTATGTTTACTAGCTAAAAATTCACAAGAAATCCTTAATCTTGTTCCAAGAGGAAGCCTGCTGTAATTGTGCTTCCACAGCATAGTCACTGTCCTCTTGTGAATAACACGATCTCTGGTTACTTTGAAACCTCTTTGAAACTCTGACAGATAAAAATCAAATGCAAGGCATATTATGTTTTTATTTTATATGCATAATTTCTTTGACCCAATCACATTTTACACAACAATTAAACCAGATAGTCACCAGTTATGTGTCCCTTTTAGTTCTGAAACGTGAACAGTTCTTAAATTCTCTTCATTAATCAGAAAAACAGCATAAGCACCCTGTACACCTGCAAAATCCCCACAGTACTTCATACCACAGCTACATACTTGGGTTTGAAGTTACAGGCATTAAATATTCGGTAAGCTCTCTGCTTTGCCTTTATCCTCACTCGAATCATGTGGCCATTTCATTTGTGCTTCCCTTTCCACGGGGAAGTAGATTTTCATTGTCTGAATTTGTTCTACATTTTCAAGCTGTTCGATGGAATAACCGTTATTTTCTGCATCTGTTTCCTTGGCTATGTTATCCCCAGTGTACCATTGTTAAAGTTTTGTGTGAGAAGAATTTTCAGGGTTTATCCTAAGTTTGAGAGTAGTTTTGGTGGTACAGTGTTTTACTTTTCAGGCAATTGGTTGTTACGTATGATGTTGCCATTCATGTAATTACCACCTCCAGCTCCAGTTTTACAAGACCTAACTTCTGTGAGATTTCATACCAAAATATTCCTAGAAAATAATTTTAAGGAGTAACTGTCCCAGATGTCAGCATGAAAGCAGTCATTGAAGCCTGAAGAAGTGCTTTGACATCTCCAGATGAAAAACTTAGGTAGAGACCTAAGGGATTTCTCTGTATTTCTGGCAACATATCTAATTTGCTGAAGGATTTGAGTGCTGCATCCTCTAAGTTTCATCAGCAAGCACAAGCATTTCCTTCTATTCTTCTCTGAAGAACTCAGAGATGAAAAAGTCTGGTCACTCCCTTTCTTCTGGCCTATTACTCTTCTGATTTTTTTAAAGGAGAGACAGATAGATAGGAACAATTACGGCTGAAACCAGGGTACATTGACAGGATAAACTTCTTTCTTACAGGCATATTTGTCTCTTGCTATGTTTTCCAAGCAACACAGTGACCCTTAAAATCTCATTCTGCTTGTTGCTCACAGCCTTCGTTGCTTGGCTTCCATAGCCAACCCCATTTACCCTTCAATCCAGGTTCTCTGCCACTATTTGTTTCCTGTTTCTTTATTCCTCTTCCTCCTTCTCACTTTTTTAACCCAAGTAGACATATTTGGAAAATTTCCTATTAACATTAATTCCAGGGGGAAAAAAAAAAAAGGTGGTGGGGTGGTTGTGATGGTGAATTTTAATCCTTTTTGTTTAATATAGGAATATTTTACAGAGTATTTCCCTTTCCAAGGAAAAAAAAAAACATAGAAAAAAAAAAGAAAGAAAACTCTCTCAGATCCCTCCAGGGTTCCTCAGTCTGGTTAATTCCCCTACTGTGAACTTTTATAGCTTACAAGACTGTGGTCCATCCTGGGAGACACAGCTTTATTATAGATCCTGTCAAAGAGCGGAAGCATGAAACATTGAAACAACAGCTCTTTGGCCCTTGGCGACATCTTGGAGAATGTTTATCATCACAGCCCTGTGTAAGATCTCTGGGTACTAATGAATTCAAAACATTTTTAAATGAGAATGAACATGTTCAGGTTGTAACAGCTATATACTGTCCTGAGAATTTGATACGGTTGAAATATGATTACTGTGAAATTTACTAATATGTTAAGAAGGAGGATTTGAGTTTCCTACAGCGCTGGGTACATGTTGTAATGGAGAAAAAGATAATAATTATTCTGATATTATTATTATTATGACCATAATCCAAAGGAAAACTTTTCTTTTTTATTGGCCAAGCTTGTCATAGGTGGCTTGATGGCCTGTATGATGTCTGTTAGATATGAACCAGCTCAGGTGTTTCATGTAGCTATGTAGTTGTCAAGTTTGTAACGAGATGACTCCTGAAATGTATTTTCATATGGCCCTGCTCAGTCAGATTTACTGGAACAAACATCATCACAATTACAAAATCGGCACACTTTTAAATATATCTCTATGCATCCAAAGAAATAACAGCCTAATGCATCTGTACCTGGGAGCACTCAGGTCCAGGGAAGTACTAGTTTCCATCTGAGCAGGTGGCTCCTCCCAGCAGCCCTAACAAAGTATTGCTCTTGGGGCATTTAAGCAAGACAGCTTTCTCTTACCTTAAAGTCTGTGGGCTGCCAGCATAGCATTAAGTTTCCTGTGTTCAGATAAACAGACCACAGAAATGAGAACACTGAAGGGCCACATCTGTTGGTATTTTACAGTAACAAGTTATTCAGACATTTTCAAGTAGCCTCCTTCTTTAGGGTGATCCAAAAGTGAAGTCTGCCTTTGCATGCTTTGCCTATGAAGAGGGTATGTCCTGGTCTGTGTGCATTGACTCACAAGGTATACATGTCCAGACCTCAAGGCAAGGCGTACATCTGCTAAATATGAAAACGAAGAGACTTACCAGCCGTGCATAACCCTGCAGCCTGTTTTCTGTGTCACAGCTGCACAATCTTCTGCCACAACTGAGGCTGTTTTCCATTCTGTATGGCTTGCCATACAGCTTCTGCATGGCCAAGGCTACACAAATGCATATGAAGATACAGTGCTACCACTCAGAGAAATTACAGTGCAGTTTGCGGTTTTTTTCAGGAAAAAAACCCAACCTTACAGTGCTGGCCTGCCCAACTCCACTTTTTCTCACAGGCACTGGGTGTTGCTGAGCCTATAATAGTTGCACTGCTGAGACCCAGGGAGTCCCTCCAGCAGGTGGGAGACAGGAATGCTGTTCCTGATCTCCAAGGAAAGCTGTTTACGAAAGATGCTTCAGAGAAGTTCTAGCACCTGATTACCTCCTCCCTCCTTCAGGAGATCCTACCCTTGAGGATGCCTCTCTGTACTAAATGTAAGGAGTGTCAGTGACCTCTTCTTGTCATCCAAACTTTTCATTAAGCTTCAGAATACTCATATTCCCATAAACTCCCCTTTGTTTAATCTGAAAAAGACACCGCTCCACTTCTGCAGGAAAAGCTGCTGAAATGAGGAGCCTGTTACCCACCAGAAATAACCAACATGTAAAACATCTTTTAGCACCTGCAAAGGAGGTTCACGCAGAAAAGCCTCGTGAGCATAAGCATCCTTTTCATAACCTGACAAGCAAGGGCTTCCAGAAACCCACAACAGTTGATTCTCCACACTTGAGCATGTGGGGTCTCAGGAAAGCTAATGAGTCCCTGCTGCTTCCAAGTGCTGCCCATTAATGCAGCTAATGGGTAAGGATGCCCTGTTGCAGTTTAGCTCCTCTCCTTCCAGGTCCCAAGTCCCAAGTCGTGAAGTGGTGGGGCGCCCCACAGGGAGCTTTTCACAACATCACTCAATTCCCTTATGGGGTTTGAAGCACAATGAATTCACACTCTGTCATGGCTGAGGGGAACCCGTACTGTTCCAAATTCATTGTCATGTACCCCAAGCCACAAGTCTGCCTGGAGAGATCCAGCATATGGAGTCAAAGCTTGAAGTAAACTCATGCCTGTATGACTAGGATGAATAAACTTAAAATAGGGTTGTTATTAAAGGAAATGCACTCAACACCTACCAATGTATAACCCTTGCCTGAAATGTATTCCTGTCATCTTGGTAGCAATGAATCTGTTTCACACACACCTTAAACTGCTGTAAGCTTTTGTAACACCTTATAAAGACATTTTCCCAGATCTCAGAGGACTGCATAAAAATCTCTTTGTTTCATACTGTAATTTCAGGCATATGTTTGATAAACTGTTAATTAATTAGTTTCCTGATCACCTCCACAATTGTATTTGTTTACAGCACCACAGTTCAGTATAGAACAAATTATTATTATGATTCTCCAAATCTGTTACAACAGTCACTGCTTCAGGTTTGTTTCTGTTTTGGGTTTTTCTCCCTTTTTTTTTCCTCCTTACAGCTCATTCTACTACCACAAACAAGATGTGGCCAGAAGGATGAGAACTGCAGACTGCAAGCCCTGGGGTCTGTAGACACTCTCCCCAGAGTACTGGCAGACCAGATGAATTCAACAACCATAGGTTTTAGATGGACCCCAAATTAGAGCTGTTCTTCACAGAGAAGTGAAAAAACTGTGAGTCATCGTAAACTCCAAAGCCCTGTCAACGATCATCCATTTCCCTAAAATATAAGCCAAGGACCAGCCAACCTTCCCCTTGGAGCACAATCTCATGCCCTGGATCAGAAGCCAGCCTGGGAGAACATTATTCACTCCCTTGTACCCCCTCCAAATGATCTTGATAGCAGACCTGGGGCAAGATGTCCCGCCTTTTGTTTTTTGATGAAAGCAGACACAGGGGGCTCCCACATGGCTAAGATCCTCATAAAATCAGACACATCTTGGTCCAGAGAATAAAACATGAATTTCCTTCCTGTGAGTGAACCCTGGAAAAATAACAACACCCAGGACAAACAAAACAGATTGCAGCACCTTTAATAATGTTTTGCTTGCCCTTCATAATCACCAGGCAAATCAGAGCTCTTCATATGCATGATTAATGAGATAATTTACCAACTGATCTATAGCTAAGGCACAGCTAATGAAGTGAAGGCTTTGTTTGTTGGTAAGTAGACATGCATCTGCCTACCAATAAACAGCACACCCTGATCTACAGGGAAATGGCCTGATATGGACATTGCTCCAACCTGATCTTTTAAAATATTTATACATGTAGTGTAGTCCCTTATGAACCTCTGCAATAGTTAATTGGAGGCACTTATTCCTTCTGCTGGTCTCTCACTGTGATAAATATTTAATCACAGAGGAAAGTGTGCCTTTGCAAGAGGAGACATCAGTCACTGACTCTTGGAAACAGCACAAAGGGCACTATTACCTAGCAGAAGAATTTTACTCTGTAGTCCAGAAGTCAAGAAAGGTCCATCTAATTATTTCTGTAGTGAAACAGCAGTCTCTCTCTGTGAACTTGACATTTATCCCCTCTGCATAGAAATAAACTGAATACAGAACTACAGCTTTTTCTGGCTAGTTTATTACTGAATTTTGTAGAAGGATGCATGGTACTTGACTAAGTGGCCAGCAGCATTTAATTTGGTTTCCAAGACTGAGGTTCAGACAGAAACTTCATGCTCAGCAAAAATCAGTGACACCGCAGATTCCGAGACTACCCAAAAAATCTCATGCCAGGTCATGCTTATACTGCCATCTAAAGTTGCCTATGACAAGACAGAGGTTTTAATAATCCCTCAGCAAGTATGAGAGTACATTTGAAATAGTTCAGAGTAAGGCTTGACTGACTCAAATAAGCAATGAAGAATTAATGGCAAAAAGACATCTACTTTTACGGGTCTGGCAAATTTGCAGTAATTCTTGCAAGGTCATTAGCGGAATGAGGAATAGATAAGTGCAGCTTGGGATGTGAGAGATAGATAAGTGCAATTTCGTATACAAAGCAAACAAAGCAGTGACTTGAGCAGATATAAGGAGGCATATGCATGGATAAATGCATATTGAGAAACGTATTAGGAAAGTAAAGCATCAGCATGAGGAAAAGGCAGCAGAAATGTGATTATTTTGGACTTTGAACAAGTTTAGTGGGGTATAATTTACTCATTCTTCTTTGAGTCTGTTCTGCTAGAAATCTTATTTGCTACTCCAATTTACCTGTTGAATGATTGACAGGCAAACATTGTGTGTAATATAAAAGGAAATTAAAAAGACTTTTATTTGAGTCTTAGCACTTTGGTTTTTTCATATCTGGAATGCATACCTAGAATACAAAGTTAAGTAAGACAATGAAAGGATACTAGTATTAAATCACTGCTTCTTTTGATGCTGAATTATATTGCAATTCATTTAGGTAGAAACTACCTTAAACTATATTTCTCTAGTTTAAATTTTCCGACTGTGGCTTCCATTAGATTTGATGACGTAAGTTTTTCTTAATTATACTGGAATAAATCAAAAGTAATAATGCAGCAGGCTATGGAATTGCTCTGGGTATACAACAACTTAATTGGAAACAGAATTTGAATCACTAATTTAATGGTAGGGTTTGGTTCTTTTTTTACTGCTTTGTATGTGTGTATGTGTTGCACTACATTAGTTTTATATGAGGAATATTCCAGGAACACAAACTTACCTATAACTATTGCTTTCCTTTTTTTGACTGACAGACATCTGTATTTCTTGCAATACAGACTGTTTAGGTAAGAAATAATTTCTGGGAAAGTTACACTAGGGATAAAATAATTTTAGGATGATATTACAGTGAAAGCGATGTGATCTACCTAGGGGCACCTTTTTTTTAGAAATTTCAGCTCATGAAATAAATCTAGATCCTAAACTCAAGCCTGAGGAGTAGACAGCATATAAGTATAGAGAACTCTAAAAAAAGCATTGATGCAGACAGCAGCAGACATCAAAATGTCAACGTTGTAAGGGTTTTTGCTAGAATAGGCTTCCTAGAAAATGCCCAGGAGCTGACGTTTAGGTAAATCCATGCCCACAAGTCATTATTCCTCAAGTGGTAAAACTGACAATGCCACGAGCAAGGTTTTTCCTTCAATTTAAATGTAGGATTTGTAGTAGCTCTTAAAATAAAACCTCATCAAAAAAAAAAAAAAAACAAAGCTCCACAGAGAGGAAATTGATGAAGATGGGATAGACCACACACAGGCACATACAATTTCCATTTTCTGATATTGGTAAGATACAGTTTGTGGTCTTCAGTGACAGAATATGGAATTTTACTTTATTTGTTATGTGCTTAAAGCACTGGACCAAATGGCTTGGGGAGATTGCTATCAGACATCTGGCAAGGAGTCTGCATTGTAATCTGGGCATGTGTATTATTTTGATGTTTCAGGTTTGCAATTTCCACTACTGACTAGCAAAATGTACTAAATCCGACAGATGCAGATCAACAGCTGGGTGGCCACATATACAGCTTCCTTCCTCAGTTCAAAGGCAGAATTCTGTTTCTGCTCTCTGTGGCAGTCATCCAGGAAATGAGAAACTGCAAATAAAAATTTTGCCATGAGAAAGGTTTGTAAAAAATCGTTATTTCTCTGGGAAAAATCTTGCCAATGGAAAATTTTCAGCTCCAGACAGCTCAAGACGTTCATATGATTGCATCTTTCACAATTGCCTGCGAAGCCTTCTTCGCTGGTATTTTTCTACAGGTTCTCTCCAGCTGCCAATATTGAGCTTGGCATGGTAAGATTCTCATACGTTGCCGCAAGGCTCAGCCAGGCTGATTAGATGTAAGGCTTGAGACATATAAAGAATTCTCCAAGGCTGATGTTGGGACCCTAGAGCCCACATGGGAGCACAGAACAGGCACATAGTTGACCTCAGGCTCCTCCAGAAAGAAACTTTGTTGGGACATGGTTACCTCTTCTCTTGCAAAAGTCTTTGTAGGTATGACAAAGGGACAGTCCCAAGAGCCTGGATGTGGACACCAGACACGTCACAGACAGTGTCTACTTCCAAATACCTCTGCAGTCTGCCATGGTAGGGGGAGGTTGGTGTGTTACAGGGGCTTCACTTTAGGAAGACTGGGTTCTCTATGCACAGCAGTAGGGTAGTTACTTGTAGTCTAATATTTCACCCTGGTGTGCCTAGGATGAAAAATACATAGCCACAGTAGAATCATCTCACAAGCTAAAATATTAACAGAGGTTCAAGCCAAAATGTTAATAGAGATTCTTGTTTGTGTGTCTTCATACACAGACACCAAAGTGGTGACCAACTTGTAGGATGAAGATGACACTTGGGAATTTGCCTCATAGTGACAGATCTGGCTAAGGAACCTCAAGCTTCTACAAGACGATTGTGTTTACACACTATCAACCCAAGTCTGAAAATCCCCTTGGATCTATTGTCCTTAACAATAAAAAAACACATTAAAAAGTGAGATTAAAAACCATAATAAATTGATTATTCTAAGGTAAAAAGCCAAGAAGTTGTTAAAATGGAAAATACCTTTTTAGGTTTTTTCTAACTTGACAGCATAATAGCAATGGACCAACTTTTTTATCTTGAAGGGCTGTCCCAGCTCAGAAGAAAAAAGTAAATCTTTGTGAGTATTCTAATATTAATTCAGCACTCTAATTCAGAAACAATTCAGTAGCACTCTAAAAGAAAGTATTTCTCTCATAGTTTTCTCTGCGTACATTTTACCCAGACTGTAACATCTCACACTTGGAAAGTGTTGACCAAGACATAAAAAAACAAATGACAAAAAAATGGTGGTTTTCTGGCATCTGTGACTACATCTACATACTGAGGGTAGAAGAAAAGAGAGGTTTACAGATGTTTCAGAAATGCATAGGGGGAAGAAATCCTGAAAAGGAGGCAGCCTTCCTGCAGGTATATGGAAGTTTTGAAGTCCTTAGCTGAGATGTGAGGAAAGAGCTTATTTCTTGATGATTTCTCAGAGGAACAAAGCACTGACTCATTCATTTTAGCTCAATCATTAAGAAATGACTAGATAATAACAAGATTCCATCTCTTTGACAATGAATCCATTTTCAGACAGTCTATTAATGTATTGAAAAGGTATTAGTTTCTGTTATCAATGCATTAGTTTCTGTTATCAACGTATTACAATTACTAAAAAGAGTAATATATATGTTACTTCAATACAGTAATATATATAAAATAGAAAACAGCTCAAATGAATTCTTTTTAGCATGTTCCTAGTAGGAAGCCTGAAGGTACATCAGACAGAATTATAACTCTACAAATTACAGTGAAAGGGAACATAGAGGAATTCCCAAGAAACAAAATCAAGGTAGCTTTTGTTAAAGGATGAATCTTTAGACCTTAAGTTTTGTAGGTAGTTATCAAATACTGTTTTACAGCAATGAAAGCAACAGAACTGATCCTTACTAGCTGTGTGTAATCCCCACAGCATATCTTTGCAGCCTAGAAAGGATGTATTTGTAGGTGAGATCTTCAGCTAAAAGAAGTAGGAGGGGAGAGGAGAAAGAATATGACAGCTGTTAATAATAGTCTGCACAACCATGAAACTTGGAGTCAGAGTAAAAGAAGACAAAAGAGAGAAGAAATGAGAGATAACTGAAAATAAGAAAAGAGCAGAAAGAAATGCAATCCAAAGACTACTTTTGAGGGAGACTGCTAAAAGAAAAAAAGTTTTCACAATGAAGATCACAGATCTTAATTCGCTACGATGAATCAGAGATTGATATCTACCCATGCGAGGCTGATGTGGCAGGCTGACCATAGCTTGGAAAGTGTGGCTTACCACAGCAGGCATATAATGCACAAAGTCACTGCAAAGTCACAAAAGAACAGCACATCCCAACAGACATTGTGCTAAATTCATGGAGCGCAGCAGCAGTAGCTGCCCTTAACAGTTCTCCTCCATTGAAGAGAGATGTCATTAAATTTTAGAGGAATTATTATTATCACTTTAATTACTATTGGAAGCTAGGAACAGAATCAGCAAGTTCAATTCAAATTTAAAAACAGCTAGGTGGTTGGTGACAGCCAGCATGGTTTCACTAGGGCGAAATCCTGCCTGACTAATTTGGTGGCCTTCTATGATGGGGCTACAGAACTGATGGACAGTGGCAGAACAGTTGACGTCATCTACCTGGACTTGTGCAAAGCATTCGACAGTGTCACGTGTGACCTCCTTGTCTCTAAATTGGAGAGACACCAATTTGATGGATGGACCACTCAGTGGATAAAGAACTGGCTGCGTGGCCACACACACAGAGTTGTGATCAACGGCTCAGTGTGCAGTTGGAGACCAGTAACGAG
>NW_009925035.1:0-44659 GCF_000696875.1 Nestor notabilis
CCCCGCGAATGGGGCGCACCGCGCCGCTCATCCCGGCTCTCCTGGAAGATGGTCTCCGGCGGGTTTCCAGCTGAGTTTGGTGATCAGATGTATTCTTCAATTTTTTTTAAGTGAATCAGGAAATTCTTATCAGGCTGACAGCATTTTTAGACTATGCAGTGCGTGGGTGAAGTGGGACTAATATTGACTTGGCCCTAATGTAGTCATCTGAGAATACATTTTTTGGTTGTTGCTGCATTCCATAAGGTTTTATCATTATTATCCATGAAGATTGTTTTCTCCGTACATGGGAAGTGACCCCTAATATCAACTTGCCTGGGAGACACGGATATGGGCTAAAACATTAAAATTCCTACCTCGTGTTGTTGGCTTTTCTCTTTATTGATGGGGGAGAGAGCCTGTTTGCAGAAATGATACCCCAGGTTGCTCATGTTTGTTGTAAGGGAGAGCTCTGGTAACTTGTGAGTTGTGTCTGCTGCAGTGTGCCTTTGTTATTATTTCTTCTTCAATCTAGGTCACAGCTTACATCTAGTCAGTAATTTTAGTTGTTAACTTTGTATATGAGTATCTGGAGCTCTAGTTGTTAGACCGTGTGATAAACAAATCATCTCAAATAACTCAACTCTTTGACTAGGAGACCTAGCAGTAGAAAACAGCAGTCGAAACCTTTTGGGCACTTCACTGTAGGCGATGGGCTGTATTTCTTTTCCAGATCTGGAGCGTCGAACACAGAGTACAGGAAAATCTATTAAACGATCGTTAGCAGCTGTGTCATGCTCAAGTGCAATTGCTTTTTATTTTTAAACAGAATCATGAAGTTTCGCCACCAGCTGAAAGCAGCACCATACAAGTGTCCCAGAGGCACCTTAATGAACACCAGAGGTGCTTGAAATTTCCTTTTAAATAAACTGAGTTCTTGTGGATTATGCTGCTTAACAAAAGTGGAGGTAGATATGCAAAGAAAGAACCATAGATAGCTCTGTTGAGCCAATGCAGCTCGTGAATCACAGCCAGCAGCGTATACCCTGTTTCCACCAAAAAACCATTCTAAACCTTACTAGCCTATGTGTTAATAAGAATTTGCTTTAGAGAATCCTGCTTGCATCAGTTTTCCTGAAGTATTTGGAGCTGAAGGGTCTTCACAAACTGATTGAATGACAGGCTGGAAAACCGAGCTGTCAATGATGAGCTAAGAATATTGTACCCGCAAATTCCAACAGCTGCAAACTTTAGAGCAATTTATGTATTTTCTCTGAATCCAATGTTTTTTAAATATTAAAAAAGTAACCATAGAATGAGCTCCTTATGCATCTATAGCTGTAGTGGAAAGATTTATTGTTTGGGTGACATATGACTTTTTGCAAGTATCTGTTTCTTCAGAATTGTCCTGTCAGGGACATTTAATCAACTGGTAAAGAGCACAAGAAAGAAGAATGAAGAATCTGTTGCCAGGTTTTTGTTCCTTCTTACATGTGTTCAACATGTAAAACGCTCCCGCGCTCTTCATGAGGATGATGACCGTTTGAAAGAAAGTTCTTTGCCGCAGTTAAAACTGTGGTTTAAAAATGACAATGAGGAAAGATGAATTAGTGGGGATATCTTAAAAATAAAGCTCTGCTTTGGAGCTGAGAAAGTGGTGCTCACTCTTAAAATACCCGAGGACTCCATCGAAGCATTTTTCAATGTTGTATTACTCTAATGTCTTTCGGTACCCAGTGAAATAGTTTGTTTTCTGAAAGGGGAAGCTCCTTCGTGCTGTGCTCCTGTTGGCTTTCTTTTCCTTCTCAGTGTGAGGAGATGTAGGTGTGTTGTTGTAACTGAAGCTTGTGCACCTTCATCGGTATTTGTAATAAATCCGTCACAAACATCTAATGCCAGCTTTCGGTATCAGTTTTGTATCCTTTGAAGAGCAATGCAAGTTCTTTAGCTGTGGAACTGATGTTGCAGATGTATAGGTTCAAGTTCTGGGCCACGGTGTCTCTCCGGAGAGCTAACCTCACTGTGTTTCTGTAGATCGTGTGCTGCACACACAGGTCAGGAGAAGCATCTCCATCAGGCTTGTGTCTTGTGTCTCTGCTCTGCAGTGAGGAGGGTTTGAATGATCGTTCCTATTTTTCTTAATAAGTAAATCTTGGCTTGCTTTTAAATGATGCACCCAGATTGTGCAGAAGTAACATGTTTTTATTTTTTTAGGGGATGGCCCATCATGCCTTTTTAAAGTTACCCCACTCTGAAGTTATTCCCACGTTTCCGTCTGTAGTTTTCACTCCCTTAAAACCGGCACAGAACTGATTTTCACCTTGCACAGAAATGCAGGGGTTTCTGGAAGTTTAGCTTTCACCAGTCCTTAGCCAAGAAAGGACTTGCTGGCAAATTAATTTAGATGGGATTTTTTTTAAAAGCACTTAATGGACTGAAGCCTGAATTCCTATTGAATGTTAATAGGAGCGGAGGCTTAGCGCCTTAGATCTTTGAGATTGCTGAAGTCCAGGGTGCTTGCCGGAGGGAAGCAAGTGGAGGATGACTATATACATGCTCATACAATGCCAGAAGGAACCGATTAGAATAGGAGCAGCCCTCACTTTACAGATAAATTGGGGTTCTGTATCCCTTTGCCAAAAGACAGAGCAAGTGTGTTGCCGGTGTTACAGTATGGATGTGTTCCTGTGCATGGTAAGGAGCCTGCATGAGGATAAAGCCCTAGGGAATGGTGGATTTAAAATGCTCTTCATCGTTCTCTTTCCTGAGAGGCTGTGCAGCTATA
The DNA here is from genome assembly GCF_000696875.1 of Nestor notabilis. Classification (NCBI taxonomy): domain Eukaryota; kingdom Metazoa; phylum Chordata; class Aves; order Psittaciformes; family Psittacidae; genus Nestor; species Nestor notabilis. The sequence goes on from NW_009925035.1 coordinate 2,765, forward strand.
GTAGTAGTAAGTTTTGGCTTTCCTATGGGTTGGGTGAGGAATGGGTGTAACAGAGCTGCTCATTTAAAGAGACTCTGGAAACATGTAATTGATGAGGAATCCTGTTGTATTCTTGGCGCACACCTTTAAAAACACCTTAACAGCTTGCCATGCCCTGTCAATCTAGGTATAGCAAGCTGCGGAGCTGAGGCTAAGGTAGGATTCACCCTGGCTCACTAACAGATGAGCTTAAGATCATTGAAATGGGAAGTTACAGTAAATGGTATTTTGGAATTTCTCCATGGTATGTAGATGTAGAGAGCTAAGCCAGCGCCATCCTTGCTAAATCAAGTCTTGCTAATGCTCTAATAAGAGTTGTGATATGCTCAAGTCAGACTTTCTGCTGGCTGTGCTGTAGATAGACTTCTTCCAGATAAGGGCTTGTCTACATTAGCAAATTAGGTCACTAACGCACGCAACTCTTCCTTCCAAACTAACATTTTAGACAAGGACAAGTTGCATTTGACGTGTCAGCTGCTGTAGCTGAACCCTGATTCATGTATTGCAACTTAGGTTTTCGGTAAAGTATCTTTGTATCACAGGCTCACAACTTTTGATAATGGGGTTATTATACTGCTTATACCGTTGGCAGTCCGCAGTACCTATCACGACTTGTTTTACTTTGTCCTTCCGGTTGGAACCAAATTCTATTTGATCTTCCTCTATCTACATAAAAGCAGAGCTTTAGACTTTAGTGGTTATGTCTCTGGGTAGATGTTCAGCAAAAGATGTATGAATTCATTATTTTCCCACCACTTCCCTCCACCAGCAGAGCATAGCAGGAGCTGCGAACTCGACTGCTGCAAATCCAGTGGTTCACCTGAAAGCAACCATGTGGCTTTGCGCTTGGCTTGCTCATCTGCAAGGGTCAAAGTAAGAATTCCATGTTTTGAGGGCATGCCATAAATACCGCTTTCAAACGCTGCATTCGATACCCTGATTGCTTGAAATTGTCTTCTTCCTTGAATACTTTCTGTGTTATCAATGGGAGCTTGCTTGGCAGGCAGCTCCACAAATGGGGGACTGTCCGTGATTTGCCTCGAGTTTGTTGCTGGAATTCCTTCTCAGAAGCTTATGTCAAATGACAGCCTTTTTCTCAGGATAGGGGGTCATATAGTGTTTCCTCAGTGTAGTTATTCTTTATTTTTGGTTCCTGTTCTTTCTCTCATAATGGAAAATCTGTAACAGGTGGCCGCAGGCACACCAGACTTTCATGCTTGGGAGCGTAAAGGACCATATGCTGTATGATGGCATGTATGGAGATAATAAGTTGTAGGAATAGGCAACCAGCTCATATGAAAAATAAGAGCTGGCTTGAATTTTTTATGCAAACTTGGCTTAACTCAAACTTTCTCTGTTCTCAGCTGTGCTTGGCTGTTTGGCTGCTTTGCTGCCTACTAGCTGGTTTCAGCTGGAAGTGAGGCTTTTTTTCAGCTTGCAAAGAGGAATGTTCTGACATTTTTACCAGACACCCTGGGTGAGATCCGGGACCCTTGAAGTCAGTTGGACTTTTGCCACTGGCTTTAATGTGGCCAGAATTTCAGTGCATGGGAACCATTTTGCTTGGTTCCTCGTAGGGTATGTCAGAAAGTAACAGGAATCTTCAAGGCGGGGGGTTTGTGTGAGATTATGGATCACATGCTTTCTTGGTCAAAAAGTGGTCAGTTTTCTGTCAGAAAAGAGGATGGTACTGATCCAGCATAAGCCTTCTCTTTAATATTCCCATATTAGCAGTAATTTGCTGTTAACCTTTAGCCTCCTTTTGTTAGGCAACTTGCAGTTAAGAGTTTAAACTCTCTTTGGTAAAGCCTGTTTGTGAATATATGAAATAACTAAAATGATGTTGATTTAAGCTAAATTCAGCCCATGCTGTACAGCAGTGTTTACCCAAAGGTTATGCCACTCATCCTTCAGCCATGAACTGGGGTCTATTGTTTAAGATGGCATCAGGTGCTATAGACACTGAATTTCCCTATTTCCCACTATGCTAAACTGACTTTTAATTCTGTATTCTGGGTCTTGGCCAAGATGAGATCTTGTGTATTTGTTTTGTTTTGTTCTTCAGAGGCTGCTTAATGTCGTTCTCTAGTTTGTAAGGAAGAGAGAGGTGGATTTCATGAATATATTAAAGCATTGGTGAACATAGGCAAGAAATAATATTGTGTTTGAACAGAAAACACTCTTTGTAATGATCTTACAGATACTGTTGGCTACTTAAATATATGCCAGAATTGTTTGTGTAAGAGAAGTACAAGTGAAACTGGACTAGTCCAGATTAGTTACCAGAAACCTAACCTGGGTTTTTGTGTTTGTTTTTGCCCACCCTGCTTCCCTCTCTTCCCCACCCCCGGTGGTGGGACAGATTCATTTGGCAGTTGATGATCTTGCATACTTTTCCACTCACCCAAGTGCAGTCAGAAATGCTATCGGAAGATTACTCTTAAGGTCAGAAGGAGCAATATGGAATTTGTGTGCAGACAGGGTATTTTAAAGGAGGTGGGGGAGAAAAGACATCATTATTAAAAGATGTATACAATGGAAAGGATGTATATATGTTGCATAGAAAGAAAACTTGTTGAATCACTTTCTCTCACTGTAGTCTCTTATTTAAAGAGTCCTGTGATTACAGGCTGACAATTTCTTCCTGAAATACAAATTAATTAGATTTTGCCCTTCAGTACTACCATCTTTTACTTACATTAAAAAAATATAGGTCAGATTTGATGTTTTCAAAAGCAGCAAGTGCTCAGAGCACCTTGTAATGACTTCCCATGGACTGGGGAGAAGAGAGTTGAAATGGAAAATGAATTAGATTCTTAGGCCGTGGAAGGGGGAACATTCCTGCACAGAGAAGCGACTCTGGAGATAAGTTTTAATTTCCTGAGCTCCAGTCTCTATATAGGAACATTGAAAGACTTCCTTCCTGATAACCCAGTCAAGCCAGGGGCTATATTAAATGATGTGTTTCTGTATATAATTGCGTGCTTGTGTATGTATTTGCATTCTTGCACTATAAATGCAAATAGTGTACCTATAATGATAGAAGTCAACTCTTAAAGTGTGTTGCATGGATTTAAGGTGTGGCATATACAGTGCACCTAAGATGTAATAAATAGATCAATATCTATTTAGAGACTTCTATAAAGGATCTCTTTCATACTTTGTCTCTGCGTAAAAAACAAAACCCAACCAAAACTGAAAACCCCACCCTTCCTTACCACTTGTCCTGCATTTTTAAGAGGATCTGGGTTATGGTGCACCTTTAAGAATTATTGAGTCGCTGAGGTATGTATGTGTTACAGATTTCTAATGCATATGTCTCATGTATGTGCAATAATTTTATCACCGTTTCTGTCTTGCTAAGGTCCCGTCGTTCTGCTACTACCTTGTGGCAAAAGCCCGTAGCAGAACGTACGTACTTACAAACTTACTAAGATATGAATGATATCTTGGTAAGCACTTCAGGAACAAACATGAGGATGCTTTTTGTTTGTTTGTTTGTTGACAAAAGGCACGAAGCATTTACAAAAACAGGTATAGGTCACCCCAAAATCTGCATTTGCAAAAAATATGTTTCAGAGCCTCAGATTGTGTTTCATTTTTGCAATTTTAGTTTCTAGTAAAACTTTTTTTTGTGTTTTCCATCTTTGGTTTTATTTGTTCGGGGGTTTTTTTAAGTGAATCCCACAGTTTTTCTTTGTATATTATGGGCTCTTGGGATACAACTGTAAGTCTAAATAAGTAATACTGTGCTAAGTAGAGCCGTGGTATAACTTGCTTTGTGAAGCACAGATTTAATTAAATTCCAGACTGTTGTCTGGATATCCCAAACGGTAAAAAAAATTACTTCCATCCCCATTGCAGTTCATGCAGCAGCATCAAAGTTAAAGGTATTCCTGAGTTGGTTTATGTTTATCAGTTAATCTACTGTAATGTCAGATACATTGCTTAGTTGCTATAAGCTTTTAGTATTACAGGTTTTAATTCCGCTTGTCAACAGCTCTTTCTTGCAGTTTATTTTTTTTTAATAACCGTTTATTTTGTATCACAATGAGATAATTTATATCAGCTTGTGTGATTTTAGAAAGCGCTGGCTGTAAATATATTGGTGGTATACAAGATTGGAAAAGGACTTTCAGTTATTTCTAAATTGGACAAATGTATAAATGGAACTTTATAGACTGTTTAGTTATTTAATTTTTTTCTATAGAACAACCTTGGAAAAAGGCAAAAAAGCCATAAACTTAAAGAGAATCTGATGGTGCTAAAGTGTTGCCAGGCAAACCATAAAAGATAAGTCAAACTGAAATTCTATAGAAAAGCTATGAAATATTTCTACATATGTGCCGTAGTGGTTTTTGGGTTCCTGAAGCGGCTTGTGTGCAAAGTCAGCTGTGGAAATGGCTAGCTAGCTGAAAGCTATGATTCCTGCAGCTTGACTGTTGTGGGGAGATCTTTTTTCTGTGAAAACAGTTGTAAAGTGGAACATCTGAAAAACACGTTCCAAGCAAAATGGATCTTCACACACATTTATTTTGACATTTAGGTTTGATTTGAGAGAGAGAGAGAAAGAGATTCTGAAATAGCCATTCACAGATGGCTTGTGCGGGTTTTATTTTTTATATGCTTCTCTATGTTTTTGGTTTGGGGCAGATTTTTTTTGCATGTGTTTGCAGACTTGTCAATCCCCTTCTTCCCCCACATCACATGCTCGTTTTTTTATTACTTGAATTTTTGTCCTTTTTTTCCACAAGCTGCTGTTTAAAAAAGAAAAAGGGAAAAGGGAAAAAAAACCCTCACCCCAACCCCGAAACAATAAAACACCCAGACCCAACCAACCAAGAGAAAGCCCAAAACTTTCCTCCCAACTCAATCACCTCCCTGAGATATAGATTCCTATTGTAAAAAAATTCTTGGTAGTGAACGAAAATATATGTAATTTGAGGACTTTGATAATGCACTGGAAAATGTTTCAGGAAGCACCAAATTCTCCTCTTCTTTACACCTTCAGCAGCGAGTAGATGTGTGGAGTCCAGAGGCTCATGTACTCTCAATGGGGGGAGTGCTGCTAGCAAAACCTGGTGCACGTTCAGCTGGATGGGTGAAACGCAGACGCTGTGTATCTGGCCATCCTTCCACAAGGCTGGACTCGACCTCTGTAGCCTTTACTGGTGGGAATAGCCTTTCCCGGTGTGAGCTGGGAATGGAATGTTAGAGCCTGTGTTTTCTTCTGAAGGTATTGAGTGAAAGTGGTTGCTGATAAATAGTGGTTGTGAAACGTGTCTGAGAAGCAGGTCCATTTGTGTGCGAGGAATAAAGACTCTAAGCAGCACTGGTTATCTCCTCTTTGTGAAATATCAGTGCAAAATATCCCTGTATTCCAGCTGCAATTATGAAATGAATATTCAAGGTATTGAGTTATTTTTCTACAAGGAAACCAGATGTTGAGCTTGCACTCAATGCCATCACTAATACATGTCTTGTTTGTTTTGTTTTTAATCCCAGAAGAAGTTAGCTGTATACAACAAGATGCAGGAGTCTCTGGAAGTGACCCTTCCCAGCAAGCAAGAGGAGGATGAGAAAGACCAGCCTGCTGAGATGGAGTACCTTAACTCTCGCTGCGTCCTTTTCACTTACTTCCAGGGAGATATTGGTTCAGTTGTGGATGAACACTTTTCAAGAGCTTTGAGCCAAGCCAGTAGCTTCAATCCAGAAACTGCCCTTACCAAGAGCAAGGCAGGGCTAAGTCCTCTGTGGAGAGGTAAGAGGAGCAATAAGCAACTTGCTGTCTGTGGTGTGGCTTATCCAGTTTGTGTCACCGTAATGCATATTGCGTTGCAGCTGAAATTTTAGTCCTCTGTGGAGGGGGAAAAAAATCCCCCTCAAACTTGAAAGAACTGAGGAGCTTCTTGGGGTTGAGTGATCTGAAGTGTTAATCGGGAAAAGAGGCACCAAAGGCATGAAAGAAACAGGCGTCTCCCTCTCTTGCCATAACCTGCGGCTCTGCCGAGACCTGGGAGGAACAGGGCAGAGCTCACGAGGCTTCACAAATGTCTGGTGGAGGTTGGAGGCTTATTTTTAAGCTCCAAGTGTGAAACTTGGCCTGTGAGACAAGAGCAAAGCTTGTTTGGGATGCTGGCCTTGAACGTGAGGAGACCCATGCAGCCTCTGCGGGTGACTTTGCCAGGTGATTAAGATTCATCTGTGGCTGCTTTCCAGGTGTGGGGGAGCCAGCCCAAGCTGGAACAGGCTCAAGTGCAAACCCTGGCCAGCGTGGCTGCAGCCGTGTGGTGTGGTGCATTGCAGCCTGCCCATAGGCAGAGCTCACCGGAGCGACACGGCCATTGTTAACTGGCTTCCTGTGTGTAAAGTGGGGATGATGTTACTCTGCTTCGGAGCAGGGAACAGAGACATGGTAGGTACTGCAAGACCATTTGCACACTGCCATAACATTTATGTCTTAGTATGCATATAAGCAAGAACAACATAACAAGAGCAGATCTTGTCAGATATACTAGGTAGACCTTACAGATAAGATTTCAGAAGTGGTGGCTGGAGAAAGCATGCCAGTAAGATGCTATTTCCTTTTGGCAGTCTGGGTAGCTTTTCAGATCCACACCTGCATTATTTCTGATCATGTCCTTACGTGGACTGGCAGAGGAACACGAACTAAGTATCGTGAGCCGTGGCCTCGCATCAGATTGAGTGAGAAAGATACCATGAGGATCCTTGTAGGAGTGGTGGAGTTCACAGTCGGCGATGTTGAGGTGCGAGCGTGTTGATGAAAGTCGCAGATAATAAAGACAGGATTTTTGGAAACCACTGTGAAGAGAAAAATAGCACAGAACGACTTGCTTTCCAGAAGGATGATGACAACTCTGAGGAAGTTTAAGCAAAGGTCAGCACAAGTGGCTAGGGAGCTAGAGGAATTTATGCCTTGAGCTGGGACCATTAATGTTAATAGGAAATTTTCCATTGACTCGACTGAGAGCAGGATTGAACCTATGCTTACTAAAAAGGAGACTAAAGCATTTATAAATGGCCCAGACAGGCTATAAATGTTTCAGAGGTGGGATCGAAGCAGTCCCCAGAGGCACCATGCCTACAGCAAGCCCTCCTCACTGAGCTTGGAGGGCATACCATGGATGGGGTTGTGTGTCTTCTCTCTGGCCTCAGACTGTTTACCCCTGCCTTGCCCTGTGGTTGCACAGCTTTCCCGAGGGAGCTCTGCAGGGAACAGGGTGGCCTGACATAAAGGTTCCTGAGCCACGCTGCCTCCTGACCTTGTGTGCCCTGTGCCATCAGTGGGGAATTGAGGTCTGAGTGTCCTGCAAGTCTTCTGGGAATAAAGTAAGGGGATATGCCTTCTGCTGTTGCTGCACCTGCTGGAGTGGTATGAGAATCCCTGGGGAGGCTGCTGGGCAGGGCTGCTTGGTTCTGTGCTGTGTGCGCTGAGGAAGCTGCGGGTGTTTGCTTCTCCAAAGAGAAGCTGACAAGAGTTTCATCAGCCCCAGATGAGTTTCTGAAACACGCCTGCTTGAAGGAAGTCAGGAAGGAACGATGCTGACGATTTGGTCTTCTGGTTCCTGTCAAAGATGCTCAGTTACAGCAGATGAATGTGATTTTGTATCCCACTACCTAAAGCAGTTAAAGTATCATTAACTTGAAGATATTTTATAAATACCCTTCATGGGTACTCGGAATTTTTGTCAATAAATAAAGATAAATTAAAAAGCTTTTGCATTTGCAATAGCTGTTTTAGAAGGTATAAATTTAAATGCAGTGTGGGTGGGCATGAACTGGCTGTTCAGCTCACAGCGTTATTTCTCCTCTGTCTGAAAGGAGGGGTTAATAATGTGTTCTGCCTTTCTTTTTCATCTTGCTGTATTGTTGGTGGTGTTTTTTAGTGTCCTGATGGAAGAGCAAATTGTAATTTCCTCATTAAGGTGATATTGGGGCGGGGGGTGTTTTGTCAAGAAGGGATTTTGTTTATGTTTAGAAAATAGAACTTGTTGTCCTGAAAAGAGACAGCAACTTGTGTGTGGACAATACTAATCAGTTTAGGCTAAAATGAACTTTAAACCTGACTTACTGTAAAACTTTGGTAACATAGAATTGAATGTTCAGTTGTGGGTGTAGCTTACCTGAAATCTTCTGCAGGTGCTAATGAAACTAATGATACCTTAATGTTTTTTTCTTTTTCTTACCCCCCCTCCTCCAACCTTAACTGAGAAGTAATGTTGTACTACAGAAAATTCCATACATTGTCTTCTTTACAATATGTGCGCTTTGGCAAGTTTTCAGAGCGTGTTGGACATCCACCATGAACATTTACATTAGTCACCACTTTGTGGTATCTCAGATGTTGCCACCTTCCTGTGCTTAGAATAGGAAATTGTGGTAACTGCAGCATCTTTCTTGGCAGACGGTGTTTGTTAAATGCCTCCTTTCCCTCTCCTGAAAGGCCATGGAAGCTATTCAGATTGGTTCTTTTCTTTCTCAAGGAGACTGTTTCTCCATTGCCATGTCCCATCATGATGCTATCTGCAAAGATAATGGGTTGTGCTTGCTGTTTTAAAGGTGGGACGGAAAGGAGACACTTCAGACACCATGGAAATATGTGGTGGTCGTGGATTGTTCAACACAGAGATGATTCTTGTTGATGGGATTGCTGCACACTTAATACTTAGTAGCATCCTCTTTGAGCACTCGGGGTGGATGAACTTTTCTTCCTTGTTCATATAACCTGGATGGACCCTGTATCTCCAGTGATGTGACTTGCCCTTGGCCAGTGAGGTTGGCCCCTGCAGTTACACTCAATGGTGTCACAGTGGGGGCTGGTCCATGGCAGTTTCTGACAGTGGTAATGGCATTGTGAAATGTGCACAGGTTTGAAAATGGAGATGACCAAACGTCCTTTCGGTGGCATAGACCTTCAGCATGATAGGAAAGCCAAGCCGTTATACAACCTGCAATGAATTCATGCTGGCAAATCCAGTGGTTTAAAGTGTTCTTTCCTGGTATTAAAATTGTCCTGAAGGTACTTTGTGGTTTTCTGAGTTGGGTTTTTGTGTTTGTTTTGAAGCGGGATGGTTTGGATTTAGGACTTTTCCATGCAGATAGCAGCCAGATAGTTTCCAAAAGCTCTTGATTTCACAGGTTAATTTTCCAGAATGCTGGCAATTGTCAAGCTGCGCTCCTCTGTTAAGCAGTGAGGAAAACAAGAGGCTGGACATGATGAAGTTTGATTTTGCCTTTTTTTTGTCAGCCCTGCTGCCAACACTGTAAGCCATGTGCATTCTCCATCTCAGCCTAATCCCTTGTAACAAGGAACAATTTACAAACAAGGAACAATACCAAGTTCAGAGGGGTGCTGAGGCCTCTGTAATATGCTTGGAGCTCTCTTCAGTCTTCTAGCATGAATTACAATGGAAATACATTGCCCAAAAAAAGGAGACTTTTGAAGAAACCCCTGCTGGAGTACAGTTTGTGTACGGTTTGTGTGCAGCCTCTGAAGAAGTTTGGCACAAAGAGAACTTCTTTACATTTGTCCATAGTGCGTTTGCAAAGTTTATTTCCAATATTGGATGTTAATCGGGCTCAGGAAACTGCCTAAATCAAATCCAGTCGATGTGTGGAAAAATTGCTGTGATTTTAATGGATTTACAGCATGAATGTCGTAGGGGTGCAGTCAGAAAACAGTTTTAATTTCCAAAATACTTTTGGGTAAGCAAAGTAGAGAGGCAGGAGTGTTTGAAGAATCTGTTCATCCTCAATGGTGTCTTCACCCAAGTCTCATTCCAGTTGCTTATTAAGCAAAGCAAAACAAAAGGTCATTTATAAAAATTAATATAAATATGTTTGTGAATGTTATGTGAGGAACAGAGGATTCCTCTCCTCATCGAATATTAAACTCCTCTGGCTTTATTTCTCTGTAGGCTATTTTTACGACTTTTCTTTCATCCGAGGTGAAGTCCTGTATTTTTATGTTTCCATCTTTGACCAAAAAAAAAACCCCTATTAGAGCTAAGACATATTGTACGAAGCAGTACTTTCAAACATCAGCTGGCAAGAGGATTGTGAGAATGGAGATGCCAATAGTTTCTTACACATCAAAAACACTAACCGCTCCTTAAAAAGAGGAATTTTTAGGATGTGATTTCATAACAAAGATGTATTGGAATCCATTTAAATGTAAGTTGAGCCCTAGCTGTAAGGAGCAGTGAATCTTTTATTTCTGACAAAAGCTTCTTTCAGTTAGATGTGTCTGCAGGTCTGATCCTATTTGCTATAGGGCAACATGATATATTCTGTCAGCAAATAACGTAAGATAGAACCACAGAAACACAGAATGGTTTGTGTTGGAAAGGACCCCAAGATCATCTAGTTCCGACCCCCCAGCCATGGCCAGAGACACCTTCCACTAGACGAGGTTGCTCAAGACCCTGTTCAACCTGGACTTGAACACTGCCAGGGATGGTGGTGCGTTAGATATGATCTTTATCCCATCACAGCATGCTATTAGTTTGAGAAGACCTGGTATTCTTCCTTTAGCCAGATGTCTCCTATTCTGCAGCGTGACCTGGTTCTCTGTCCTCCAAAACATTTACAGCCACAACAGCTGCTTTTCTGAATGATATGTTCCACTCAGGTCAGGAGTTAGCCTGTCCTCATAATTCCTGTACCAAGATTGTGAGAGAGCTGCAACTCTTCAGCCTGAAGAGTCTCAGGAAGGATCTTATCAATATGTGTATATGACTGACTGGGAGGGTGAATGAAGATGGGGGGTCCAGGCTCTCTTCAGCAACGCTTGCTGGCAGGACAAGAGGCAATAGGCACGAATTAGAAAACAGGAAATTCCATCTGAACACAATTTTTGACAGTTATTGGGGGTGGCTAAATTGAAGAACAGGTTGCCTAGAGAGGTTGAGGAGTTTGCATCACTCAAAATCTGACTGGGCATGGCCCTGGACAACCTGCTTCTTGTGAGCAAGGGGGTTGGACTAGATGATCTCAAAAGGCCCCCTCCTACCTGTGATTCTGTAATTGCTGAGGAACCTTGAGTTCAGTGTTACAAATTTCAGAGAGTAGAAAATCATTGTCGGGTTCTTATCACTAAATTTTTTGTTCATCCTCAGTCATACTTCTTTTCTCTGCTCTCTTCCAGAAAGCTCAACAATTTCAAGCCAAAGGAGCAGTTTCCCAACTTCATTTTGGACCAGCTCTTATCAGCCTCCACCTCCACCATGCTTAAGTGGAGTACACCACGATTTCCCCGTTACTGCACCAGGCACCTTCTCAGCACCAGATCCCAGCAGCTGGCCAGGACACGGCCTTCATCAGACTGCCCCACCTCCTCCCCCTGCTGCATCCGAATCCTGGCATTATCCTTTAGCATCTCAGGTGAGCCCTTCGTATGCACACATGCATGACGTGTACATGCATCGCCATCACCCTCATCCACACATGCACCATCACCATCCCAGCTCACACCGTGACCCCCGGTACGGGTCCCTGCTGATGCCTTCAGTCCGTGCAGCCAGGATTCCTGCTCCCCAGTGTGACGTGACAAAGACAGATCCCACTGCTGTCACCAGCGCTACCTCAGCATGGGCTGGAGCCTTTCATGGAACGGTGGACATTGTGCCAAGTTTTGGGTTTGACACAGGTAAGATGGTTTGATTGGGTCTGTGACTTGTTTTAGCAGGAGGAATTTGAGCAAAGAAGGGGACTCCCTGCAGCTGAAGCTTGTCAGGCTTGTTTTCAGAGCCTTTTCTCCAAATATATTTCCAGGTGGGAATCCCTCCTGAAATTACTGTCAAGGCAGATGAGGTGTGAAACAGCCAGCTCTCACTGCCTTTTGCTGAGAGACTTCTGTCTGCCTTGGTCCTATTCAAGCCAAATGAGTTACGACATGATATGCAGGGGCTTTTTTGTTTAAATCTTGTGGGAAATGGTTAATTAAACTTCCACGTGGAAGCTTCAAGCTTGTTCAGCCAGCTCATGCGTGCATTCACCAAAATGTAGCTCCAGTGAGGACTGAACTAATAATTCATCAGTACATGAGGATTGCACCTTACTCACCTAAATTGGAACGAACCAGCATCTCCTTCCTGTGTAGTATCCAGGAGTCACATAGACAGTGGAGATGCTGCTCAAGCTGTGCTCACCATCAACCTAAACTGGCAGAGGTCTGCGAATTAGATTTATTTTACTGCAGGATCTCTAACCACAGGGCAGCCTCCGTGAGTTATATCAACATCTGCAGGCTTTGACTGGCAGGCTCTCATCTCAGGATCAGGAGCAGTCTAGCAGCCCTCACTGTCCACAGTCGCTTGTGATGGGGTGATGGGTGGCTGGCAGTTTCCAGTGCATCCATCCCGGAGCTCATTTGCACTACTGAGGTGTCCTTTTAACGCTTGGTATTTTTCTCACCAGCAGCAATCCATGCAGATTAGTACTTCTTAAACACTTTATATTATTTATTAAGGAAATACTATGTTTTAATATCTATTCCCTTTTCCTAGAAGCATCAGTTTGTCTCTCTTCTTGATAGTTCTAGCTAACTGATTCGATGCGTGAGAAGTACTTCCTTGCTTTGATTATTGTGCAGGGGAGCAAAGAATTGGCAGAGAATAAAAAAAAGCTGTTTCTTACATATGAAATACTATGAACCTAATACAAACCTGTCTTTTTTTCCCTTAATATCAACTAGGAACCAATAATCTCTTCTAAATACCATGACACTTGCTGCCTTAACACTGGACAATTTTGTGTATTTTAGTAACACTTCCAGCCATGCCAGTGATACAAGAGGAATTACATTTTAAGCTTTTGGGTATAAAATGATAATCTGACAAGACTGGGATCTCAAGTTTTGTCCTTCTGACAAATTCCTTAATGGGAATGAACTGCCTTCTTTTACACAAGCAAATTGTCACTGCCACCGGTAAGGGGGATGAGCCCCTTGGTCTGACAGTAGCCCCAGCAGTTCAGTTCCAGAGCTCTGGTGTTTGACTTACCTTTTGGAGATGGAGCCAAGAATTGTGTAAGGGATTGTTAGGAAAAAGCACTACCTGACTTAGGTATAAATCCAAACTAGACTGTGAATTGTTTCAGTGCGGGGCAAATTGGTTTGCTTACTGCTAGTTTGTTGGTAGTAATGTCTAACAAAGCAGGTGCTTTTTCTCTTTTTCTGCAAGACCACAATACCCCAAAAAGGACTGTGGGTCCTAACACTACAGGGCTAACATAGTCTTTTCTTGGTGCTGCCTGCTCCTTGTGAAGATCCCTATGAAGGACTACAGTTGGATGCTAATTTTTGTTAGGATCCTGACTTAGCAGGGGTTAACAGTGGCTTACATGTCTTGTAGTTGTCTACTCAGGACGGGAAGCAGTTGAAAGGACTTGCTCAGTTAATTTCTGGCCCATGCCTGGTGTGTGCAGTTTAGTCTGTGAGATCCTGGGGAGGGAAAGAAAGAGGGTAGATGTGTGACTGGTTTGCACGCACAAAGGGTCTCAGCAGACCAATGTCTCACGTGTTTGTGAGTGTTCAAAATGGCCATACACTGAAACACAACAGCAAAACCTTATCCAGGAGCCCGACTTTGGCATCTAAGGCTTTGGAAATAAGGGAGCAAATAGTGAAACACAGCAGGTAGCAGTAGCCTGTGACATTACAGTTGTTTTCTTACCCTGCACACTCATCTCTCCTGTGGTCTCCAAGCAGAAGGAAGGGCAGGCTCTGAGCTCCCTTTTCAACCTTCCCTGCAGCTTGTATGTTTGAAACAAATGTTTTGGTGACAGGCATTCGAGGCACGATCATGCCGAAAAGAGGGAGCTTAATTGCCCCAGTATTGTGCATGCGTGTCAAATGGTGTCATCCCAAGGAAGGTGTGTTTTGCTACTGGGGAGGGAAGGGGGCTGCTGAAGCACCACACTGAGTTGCATCAGCACACGTTAAGCTTTTTTTGCTCCGTGTCCACTCCAGCGTAGTAGGATTATACTAGATAATGCTACTATTGTCTAGTAGGATTATCTAGTAGAATAGATAATCCTTTTATCTATTATAAAAGATATAATCACACAGAATTTCGTATACATTTAACTCTCATATGAGACAGCAATCTCAACAGAAGCTCAAAACTGAAGAGCCTGGAAGAGTCTGCTGTCTTTCTGCAGCATAGAAGTGGTTGTTCCAGAGTAGGCTAAGGCTACAGTGGCAAGAAAACTTCAGTTCTGGAAGTCTTTGCTCGTATGTCCCTAGAGAACAAAAGACATCAACCTGTGGAGCTGTCAGTATATCGGATTGCATGAGTTTCAGATGATTTAGATAAAAAAGCTCATTTGGCATATACCTAGACAGTGCTTTTCAGAGCCCTTAAGATACAAAAATCATCCCCCCCGCCTTACTTTGGGTCACATTTCTTGTGCTACTGTCACATGCAATTATAGAAACATTTGCAAAATTCCTCACGCTGAATTAAATTGAATGATAGTATTGGGATGAGGGCGGGCTGGCTGTAATCCTACCCTCTTCCAGCTACATTGTGGCATCTTCTGCCTTACTAAGTCAAATACCCGATCTCATGAATGGATGATGCTGAATCACTTCAAAGGTTAAGAGGGAGTTCGCTTTGCATGCATGGGATAGTTTGGGAATTTATGTTTCAGAGCAGGTTGTGTGGGACATCAGCGTGTCACTGTTCAGAGAGCTAACAAAGTATTGATCTGCCTTGCACATCTGTTTGAACTTACACGGTCCTGTTTTAGAGGATGAAGAGGGATTTAGCTAACTGATTCCCATTAAATGTGGTTTAATCCTCACATTGTGTGCTGCAAATTAACCCTTTTAGAAGCTTCTTTATTGGTACAAGTGGGATTAAAGAAAATGCTAGTTTACATCAAAATCTGTTTAAACTTACTACATTAATGGCTGCCTGTATGCAGTGTCTTTGCAAAGCTGAAGTTCCCTAGCTGTAATGCTCAATATGAAAGTATGGGTTTTTCTCAAGCATTGGTATAAACACATTGATATAAGCACAGCACATTTGTGCTTTAGGGAACAATTCCCTGCCCCGCTGACGTCAAGCAAAGCAAAGTCAGCCTCTAACAGCACTGATTGCAGCTCAGGACATATGTACAGAGAGCATTGCTGCAGCCATAATCCCACAGCGTCGGGGCTTAATCCTCGTGTTTGAGTTAAGGGTACACATGTTGAGTTGAGAACTTAATACCAGGGGGTGGGGAGGGGAAATGCTGTTTTGCAGTGGAGCTGATGGTTATGGCCTCAGGACCACGGCGGGAGGATGCCCAGCACACCAGGCACTTCAGGTGATCAGTTGGTTCTGGCTGCACTGGCAACTGCCAGCCCCATGGCGAGGACAGCAGAGCAACTCGCCCTGCTCCTGCAGAGCCTAGGAGGTTATCCTGTCCTACTGTTGGATACATGTGCTGGAGGAGGCTTCCTGTAGCTTCAGCACACTAGAAGCAGAGCAGGATTTTGACATATCTGAGGGCTGTACGTCTATCATAAAACTGAGGTGCACATCCGCTGTCATGCAGAGTTATGCACGTTGAGGTGCATAACTTTAAATTTAGATGAATTAATCAACATCCTCTGGTCCCAGCTAATTATGGAACATCCACTTTTGGAAATGCCTGTACGTCAGCGTGTCATTTGAATAGGGGATTTGAGTGGTTAGTCTGCTGCATTCTGTAGGGTTGTTTCTGTTCACACACACCCCATGAGTTTGTCACTACTCATTGAATTTGTTTAGATGTTCCCACAGAACCTGCATTCTGCTTGTGTGGCAATTAGCTATAATGTTGGTATCCCAGAGACGGGGAGCTTTTCTGGTGTGGCAGTACTGACTCATGCAATGCAGGCAAGGGTGTCCTTACTAAGAGGCAAACGTTCCCGCAGCAGGCTGCGAGTGAAGGCTCTCGGTTAGGAGCAGGACATGTTAGGACTGCAGATAGCCTTACCATGAAGGAGATGGGAATATAATGAGGAAAAGGCATGGAAAGTGTTCCACATTCAGTTCTGTAACTAAGGCAACTTCAGGGTTTTTGACTGTTTCCTCTGGCTGTTTAGACTTAATAGCTATACCTTAAACCTCATCGTTGTAGTTATTTCTGCTTTTTCCAAAGATACCTAAGTAGGGAGGTGTCTGTTCAGCTGGTTATTTCCCTTCTACTATCAGGTGGACATCCTCTTAAACAGGGTTGCGTGTCTCTTTTTAAGCTGCTAGGAGACATAAACCTGTTTCTCTTCTCACAGTCTTCCACTGCCTCTGGTGGCGTTCAGTGTTCAATGGTGAACTTAAGGTGAACTTAAATGACTTCTTTACTGAAAGGTTTCTGCTGTTCTGCTGTCTGACTCTTTTACTTTGTCATCTTTGTTTAAAAACATTGTAAACAGCAGGGGAAAACTAACACAAAATTGTCATCATTACCTTTGAGAGAGCTTTGAAGGAAACTAACAGCAGTTTATGATAGCTCTGCCTGCGAATGATGCTGCCAGGAAAAGAAAGCAACTCTTAAGCAACAAGGAGACATCGTCATTGAGTAAAGAGCCTCTGAACATGTTTTTATAGGCGTACTTTGGTTAAGGGATATCCCAGTTTTTCCAGTCTAAAGGCACTCTTCTTATCTGTTTGCTGAACACACGTGTCCACTTTGGATGCTACTTAGGAATCCTCCCATGGATAAAGCCTTATGTTGCCATCTTTTATGTGACTGTTAATTGCTTTGTAACTCAACTCTGAAATGATGCTCATTGTCATTAAATATTTAACTGCTTGTAACACTGCTGTCTGTGTAGCAATGATGATTTATAGTGGGAAGTGCACCTTCATTTCACAAAATGTGATTTACTTGGCTCAGAAACATCAAGGGGCAGGTTTTAAATCAAGCCTAAGTGCCTTGCTACCTCTGAAAATATGTGCCTGCGCCTCTTTTCTTTTTACTTTCCCTATAAATGAGCAGATTCTTTGGGAAGTTAAATCTTCACCTCCCCCTCTATTGTCTGGATTTTAGGTATACACCCCGTTGGGCATAAATCTAGCAAAGATTGAATCCCTCTGGAGCAGAGAAATCCCAGATTATAACACAAGTTCCAAGCCTATAATGCTAAAGCCACAACATAGCACCACATTTATTAGATAGTCCTCACTTTTTTTAAAGGAAAATGTTGGAGGAACTCATAATAAATGCAATCTGAGAATCATTAATTTTTCCCATGTGGAAGTACTAGCTGTTCTTGGCTAAAAATCTAACACTCTGTAGGTGAAGTTACTTGGGTTTTTTTACATGCTGGGGAACATTTTCCCCCTCTCATCTGTAAGGTGAAATGCCACAGAAACTGTGAGATCCCAAAGTGTCCCAGGCCTTTCCTAAAAGAGATGGGGTCTGTGGCTGGCCTCTGTCAGGAAAAATGCCACGCTCCAGATGAGGTCAAATCAAGGAAGCGCACACGTTTTATCGGTGTTCCCGAACCACTTGAGCCAGTCTAGGACTTAAGAGTGGTTGAAGTTTATCCCACATACACTAAAAAACCTGGGAGCAACAGCAATATTACTACCAAGTCCAATAGGCTGGTAGGTTATGGGGTTTTTTTCTCTTTTTTAAATCAAGATCTGTTTATCTTTACTTCAGTTGCTTGGGGAGGGGGAGGAAAAAGCTGTATCAAATTTAATTTCCATCTTTTCTTTTCTGAAATGTAGGTCTACAGCATCAGGACAAGAACAAGGAAACTTCTTGGTTCTGAAGCTCAGATAAATTAAGACCAGCTAGAGCTGGAGTCAGCGCAGCTGGGCGGGTGATATAAGAGTCGTTGACTCCTCCATGGGGCAAAGGACACACATGAAGATGAAGAGCCAACCATTCTGGTTTTGCTATTGAGCCTTTTGTTTGTAAGGCCGTTTATGGGTCCCACAGTGTTGGAAAAAAACAAAACCCTAACTTTTCTTTCTTTCCTCATCTGAGCCTGCTGCAGCTGGGCAACCTAACTCCTTTCTGCTCCTTTAACAGTGTTTCGTTTTGTTCAGCTTGATATTTTTTGAACAGTCTCAATTGTCAGGAAAAAGACTCTCCGTTGACTACAGTGCGCCTCCTTTCAGGAATACAGTATTTTGTAGCTCTTTGTGCGTCTATTTTTGTAGAAATACAGAAAGTTTGGGTAAGGATCGATGGGCTATTTTAGGATGACATATTTTTTTAAAAAAAAATTGTAAAATTGTTAAGTTCTGTTTAAAGAACTTGCTCTCAGAGAAGCACTGGCAAAAAAAAAAGTATAAAATGCTATTTTTAGATGTCTGTGATGTGTTTGTGCATTTTGGTTTTTTCGTTTGTTACCTCAAATGTCTGTCTATCCTTTCTTTTTGAAGACCTAAACCTTCCTTCTTTCCACATCACTAGATTTTGATGTTTTTGTCCTATTGTTCTAGCTTAAGCAAGTGTAATTCGCACCTAAAGTTTCAGCCAAATATTTTTCCTGGAGTGGGATTGTAGTGAGGGTGGTTTTTATTTTCTTGCTTCTAAAGGTGGCTTTGTGCTGTGCTGATTGTCAGAAACTTGCAAACAGCTTTAGCATGGGGCAAAGCTTGGGCTTATAGGCACTGTATTTCCAACCCACCCATTCTTTCAAAATGGACCAAATACTTCTATGGATTGAAATCAGAATTGAGTCTGGGCCTCATCTATGATCCATTGAAGCTGTTCCATTGAACACAGTAGCCTGTGGGTTATGTTTCAGGCCGTCATAGTGCTCGTGAGTATCAGGATACTCGTATTTTGACTCAAGAGGCAGAACTTCCAGCTAAGCCATTTCGAGGGTGGTAACTTCTAACATCAATATTCAGGAAAGAAATGTCAGCTTTATGAAAGTGTGTGACTTGTGGAAACAAAATATTTCCAACTGGCCTGAGCTGTCTGCCGAGCACCTCAAGGGAAGCACTGAAACTTTCAACTCCTGTTGACTTCAAAAACTGTTTGTCTAACCTAAGATCTGCTGTGAGCCTTGTGAGACGCCAGCTGCAGCTCTTGAATTTTTTAAGAACTTGCATGTTTTCAGTGTGCACAAATTCAGGCTTGGCTGCTGTCTGTCCTTGGAAATGACATGGCCAGGTCTAGCTACAGTGCTCTGCAAGGTGTTTGGGAAACCTCATTTCTGGTCTGGGCTTTGGGTTTCACTTGCATAATAAGGTTTTTAGCTGAAGCCAGGGTGAACATGATCCGATCCTGAATAAGAGGTACAAGATTACCCTTGACAGCCCCAGTCCTGTGATGGGCTGGAGGTGGGTCAGCCTCCATCCCCAGTCCTTAGCGACTCCAGCGAGTGTCAGCATGCTCTTAGGTGGGACCAAACGCAGGATCGGGGCCTGGATTGCCAGATCCTAGCTATTGTTTGGAGATGTTGCCTTTGTGCTCTGTGTACCCAGGGTACCTTTGTAATATTTCCTAAGGCTGTTATAAACTATTGTATTTCTGTTACCACTGTTTTCAGACATCCTTCTCTGAAAGACAAACCAGCTAAATGGAAACCAAGACATAAACACATGACTGAGATAAGAAACAGTTTAATTTTAAGGCAGCAAGCATTGTAAATGTAAGTTTGTCAGGTGGAGGCCACATGGACCTGTGTGTGAAAGGGGAGGGGAAGTGTTGGGATGTGCATGCCACTCCAAGATTCAGGCCTCCTTCCCTGCGCTGCTGCTTCTCTCCAATCTTTTTGAACTTGATCCTATGAGGTGTTGAGCGTTCTCCCTTGCCATATAAGAGGGCTTGACGTGCTGGCACTGGAGGCATTAGGATTATATCACAATTTGGCAAGACCTTTAAGTATGTACCTTGCTGATTTGAAGTTTGAGAGTGTCTTAAGTGCTGAATGGACTATACTTAAATACTACGTTAAAATAGTAGGGTTATAGTTTCTCTGTTGGGATGCTGTATTAATTGCAGTGGGTTTGGAGTTTTCTTTTCCACCTCATCTTCATAGTCCATCAGCATTTCTTTCTCTTAATAGATTTCACTCTCATGACAATTGCTGCTCTGGTGGAGCTAGCTCCTCAATTTGTCAATGAATTCATAATGCAATTGGAAAACTGTATGGGAAGCATCGTAGTAATAGCTGCCATGGTTCACTTTCTTCTCAGGACAGTATAGCCCAGGAAATATCTCAAGAATAAGAGTTCTGACTTAGGAATTCTGGCAGTATGAGAAATACTGGGAGGAAAAAATCCAAGCTTTATTTTATATTTGTATTTTTTCTCCTGGGCTGAAAAGCAAAGAAGCAAAGTATCCACTTCAAACTTCAGGGCTGAAGAATTTGGTGGTGGTGGGAGCAAAAGAAAAGGCATAGAGTGATTGACTTCCTGAAATAGTTTCAAGTCTATCAAGAGGAGTCAGCTCATTGCCTTCCTCTTTGCAAGTTCAGATGACGACGGACCTCCTCCTGTTTCCTATCGATGTCAAAGCAGAATGAGGCAGGAAAAAACAGGCCCACAGATTGCACTGGAATCCCTTTCTGGATTGTTTTATTGAGTTTGTGGGTAGTGGGGATGAATATGCAGTGATGCTATTGCCTCTTCCACCTCAAGGACTACTGTTATGTGCCCAGTTTTCACTGTTGAATCTGTGAGTGTACTGAAGGAACTTCTTTTGCTCTGCAAGCTCTGGAAGACAAGTGCCAATAAAAACTTACTATCGTCTATAGCAATTCATGCACCAGTCAATTGAAATAAATTGAATTTCTTTTCCTCAGTCACTAAGTGTCCCCTGGCTAACAAGTGAGTTGAAAGTAAAACCACAAATGCATAACAGTAGCTCTACTTCTATGTTCTATACTTTGAAGGATGGGAAAGAAAAAAGCCTCCCCTGTGACAAACTTTTAAGTTAAATGCACCAGATTTACTTCTCTCCCTCTTTCTGTCCCTCATACACGCACACTTATACACACGCACAAATGTGCTTATGAGAAGCAGATGCTGTGATGGTTTTGTTCTTGAAAGAGGAGGGGAGCGCTTGCTCACAACATTGCAGTTACAGAGAATTGACGGCAGTGAAAAAGAAACAGCAATGTTAAGACTGCTCAAGTTTCCATGATAGGAAAAAAAGGCCCTTAAAATCAGGTCACAGATAAGTTACGTGTCTTAACGTATTACTAAAGGAGTTGTTTCGTTCTTTTTATGTTTAGTGAACTCTGATGCTGTCCCAAGAAAGTGGATGATTCATTTTTTCAAAGACTTACTTACAAAACATGATGTACTCTGTCACAATTTCTGGGAGAGCACAGGGAAATTACTGTTTTATTTCAAGAAAATCTACATGCTAAACTCCTAGAAGTTGTCCAGGATTTTATTTTATTCCTATTAATGTTGAGAAATCTGCTGTCAGTTTTTGTGTCTTCGTTTGAAGACTTGGGAGGATTCAAGCTGTCCACCAGTTTTTGGAAAGCAGATACCAGTTTTTGGAAAGCAGATACCAGTTAGTTTCAACTGGCCATTTCCACCCCAACACGATGATGGAATAGTGCAGCTACTGACCTCCCTTATTTGCTTTCTGGAGAATAATCTATGCTTGGCTATTGCAAAATGCACTTTGTTCTGATTCCTGTCCTCACCAGATGCACTAATTCCGTTACCAGTTTATCTGATACCTTTTTTGTAGCGTGAAGATCTTCAGTGAACGGCAGTTTTCTCTCAGCTGTCTGCTCCTGCCTCAAAACATGCTTTTGAGGATGAATCTCTCATCGCAGCTTTCAGAGAGAGCAGAGGTTGTGGGAGGAGAGTGTCACATTTCCCCCACCTGCACTTAGGATCGACTTGCCTGCACCCGGCCTTTCTGCTTCGGCGCTATTGTGTTCGTCTTGCTCTGCTCCTCCCACAATTCCTTATGTATATGTATATATGTTTATATACATATATATATATGTATATCCACATACAGCTATACCTGGTTCCCTTTTCCACCCTCATGCTTCAAATGCACATCCTTTAGAAATGACATCACTAAATCTCATCTGAGACTGAGAAAATGTAGGCATTTTATTGCGTTCTCTGTTAACTCAGGAGTGAATGGAATTTTTCCATACTTGTAAAAAACAAAACCAAATAATGACAAAAACCAATAAAAAAAGACCCCTTCCAAAACCCCTGATTTGTTGTGTCTGTAAAGATGACCGTGGAACCAGCAGTTATGTAGAGAGATGCAATATATTGCCTTTCAACAGACAAGCATATCTTTTTGAATATGAATCTTTCAGGTACAAGCTTTTTCTCCATATCAATGGACCAGCAACATGTATTTCTTATGAATGATTTAGAAATATATTTTTCAGATTGACTTCTTGGCTTTGGTATAATCAGCCTTTGAGCTTTTAAAGGATGTTTGGATGATAGATACTGTTTGCATGTGGATTTTTAAAAATGCTGATGCATGTTGTTTGGAACTGAAATCTCATGTAAAGCAGGAAGGTATTTAAAAATAAATACTGCTTTTACCTATTAGCCCTATGGGCGCAATCTGAAAGTTGTGATGCAGGAAAGATGTCCCCTTAAAGACTAAGGGACTTGCCTGAACAAGGTTGAAATCTAATCCAGGTGACAGGAGAGGCAGGAGCAGTCTTCTTGCACAGGCTGAGCAGAGACAATCCTCTCCAGCTTTGTATGTAGATGACTGGGCAGCTGCTGCTCAATGTATAAAAATTAGGCTGTGTTGGCAGGTTTATACTAATGGGGTGAACTGTTTACCAAGGGGAATTAGAGATGTTCCTGGAAACCTGTGGTTTAGCTGCCCTTAATCTGCACAGTGCACATGACCCTCTCCCTATGCTTGCTCTGCAGTCTCCATGAGTCTACAGCGGGACCTGTGAAAGCTGGGCTGGAGTTCCCTATGAAATGCAGGATGTTTTTAGCTCCCAATAAATACAGTTTAGGGATGGGAGTAATTAAAACATCACAGTTCTCTCATGCACCTGCTCAAAGGCTCAAGCCTTCAGGATGGATCAGCTGTGCATTATTGATGATGGCCATTTACATTTACATACAGGAGCCCAAATGCTGCTTCCTCCCCTTAGTGTCTTTGGAAATCTTTGATGGCATTGGGATCATTGGAACCAGACTCAAACACCTAAATTGCAGTCCAGTGTTGGCTGGCACAGTGTGGTGGCTTGAGGTTTGGTTCAACATCGGTGGACATCAGTTGGAATCTGCATTGATTCCAGTGAGCTTAGGCTCAGGTAACTGGTACCTGTAGACAACCAATATTTATAGCAGTTGAGGTTTACAGTAACCTAGTAAAGTATCCGCAGAACTATGCTGCACTTTCCCTGCTAGCTGTTTGTAGCTGTTGTTTAAAACCATCAGTCAAATCAGGGTCCCTCTCTCCTCCCCCCCTACCTGTTTTCCAACCCTGCTTCCCTCAAAACTACATTGAACTTTTTTGCCCTTCTCATCAAAACTGATCGGGGAGTTTTGTGTAAAGAAAAGTGTCACTGTTTTAATTGCTGAATAAATAATTTAATGTGAATTTTATTGTTATATTTTTTATGTAGCATTTTCGGTTTGGTCTATATTTCTGAAAAATTAGCTAATGCTTTCTTTTATGCAACTGAAGAACTCATAAATCTCTTTGTAAATTACAGCATGCTGAGTTTCTGGGTTTTTTTTTTTCATGGGATTAATTTTTAGAGCCGAAGGTTTGTCTTCTCTTGAAAATGTTGTAAAACAAGTGTTCTAAACTGGTTCTGTACTAGAGTTGGATGGAGTGAAAGCCTAGCATCAAAGGAGTTTCAAAAAGGGCTCTTATGAAGGCAGCAGCTTTCCCTTTCAGATAGTGTGAATTGTTTCCACTACAGTGTCTCTTTTTCTTCGTTTTAATAAGTTAAGTTGCATTAACACTAGAGTCTATTTTACAATCTGACTTAGTAGAATCACAACCTGACACTTCTTAGTGTAAAGCTCTTTTTTTATCTTCTTCTGGCACTTTTTACAGTCATCAAGTAGAGACTTTACACAAATGACTTTATTTTTTGCAAAGTTCAGTGATTCCCTCTAAGGAGGTAACTTTGCCCTTGCTAAAATTATTCTACAACTGCTTAATTAAGAAAAGTTTGCATGTGTTCTGGCTTGAGGGCTGAAGGTTTGGTGTTTTGGTCACAGATCATCATTTACTGTTCCAACAGAGGGGGAAAATAAACCTCCAAACTTTGGCCAAGCACTCAGCTTTTGAAAAATTGCCACTTGCACGCAATCAGCAGGGAGCTGTTAAGAGTTTAGTTGCAAAATCCTCTGAAGATCCTGACCATATGGGATGTACTCTGTTTCACAGCATCAGGAGATGAACAGGATTTTCCCCATACATCCTGCTCCAGGCCCTGTTTCCAGGACCAGACAGCAAACAGGGCACCTTTTCTCTGTGCAAAATCACTGCGTTCTTATTTCTTAGACTGTGAGGAAGAGATGAAGATAGCTGCCAGCCAAAAACTCAAGGAGAGGAACCTAGGAAAGGGAGAGACTGGGTTCAAAAGCTTTCTCCAGGAGAGGATGGGGTTGGGAGCCATCGGGATGGAAAAAGTCTCCATGGGCAATGGGGATGAAGATGGGATGCAGACCGCTGAAAAATAAGCAAATAGTGTTTAATGATCACTTGGCTAATACATGAAAGATGTAGAGTGGGATGTGACAGCCATCAAAAACTACCAGAATAATGTGAAGACACAGAAATTTCATATAAACTAAGTGTCATGGACAACTTAGGATAAACATAGCAGGAACTTGCTTTCTTTGAAGTGAGCTGTGTACACTGCAGTTTAGTCTTTGAGCAATGACGTGGGAGCCCTGTTGCCTTAAGACAATTACAGTTATCCAAAGTGAAGCAAACGCACTTTAGGAAGAAGCTAGGGGATAGGAGCTAGCTGTAGTGCTTGTTCTTTTCCCTGTAACTTCTACTGCTCTCACCAGAGTAGGGCTCCAGCTGCATTGCCCCACACCTGGGTTTGCCAGGCGCTCATAGGAGTTATTTCTACATGCTCTCCTTGCATCAATGCTCAAGAGTAAGCATTATTTTGTGACTTATTCTATTCATGACCATCAACATCTTCCATTAATGTTAATCAGTGCCAATCGGTTGGCTTTAGTGACCTTAACACCTATGGGGAAGCTCATTAGGTTACACCTGGATAAATCTCATTTTGGTTGTTATCAGCTGGAAATTGAGTCCCAGCCTGGTGCCTGGGGAGAGCTTTCCTCGGAGCCAGGATCCAGGCAGGTGACCTCAGTGGTGCTCAGCCTGCCTCATGTGGGGAAAATGCCACGGAAAACGTGAGGAGTGTGGGGCTGGCATCCTCTGTGCTGGTGGGGGAGGCGAGTGTGGCCAGAGGCCAGCTGCTGGGGCTGGGGCTGGCTGGCCCTGGTGGGACAAGGGGTGCCATCAGCCCTTCATGGACACTCCAGGCATGGTGGGGCCGGTCATCCCGGCAGGACCTCGGACTCCGAGGGGTTATGCTGCCTGCGTGACGTGGGAGGCCGGGTGGGGACCAAGACATCTGGTGAGAATTCCTCACAGCTGAGCTGTGCGTTGGGCTGGGATGCCGATTAATTTAGCTGATTTCTTTTTTGGGGCTGTTGGGAGGAGGAGGGGGAGGGGGGCTGGATGCCGCAGCCTTCCAGTAATCGTCTCTCCTCCAGAATATCACTTTTGCTTTCTTTGAAGGCAAGTGAGAAATGATACTTGAAAAAAACCCAAAACAACAAACCAGCATCAGGAACTACACCAATGTCTTTGCCTTGACAGTAACTGTACATCTGCAACGGTTTATCGCTATGGGAAAATGAGCAGGTAATAAAGTTTTGATGTTGACCTTTGCATGTACAGAGGTATCAGAGGCTTTGAGAATGATTTGTTATGTGAATGCCCATAGTAGCACCAAGGTTCAAAGGGAGGTGGTTTGTTTTTCATGCCCATTTAGTTATGAATAACACCAGCTCTAATTTCCTCCTCCCACCAGCAAGCAGAGAGTCCTACATTGGAAGCCAAATATAGCAACAAAGATTTCTATCTCTGGCCAAAACCAAAAAATCTGTTCCCTTTTAAGAATAACACTCCATTCTTTTCTGATGGAGATGGATAAAGAGAAAATTCAACTTTAAGGAAGCCAGTTTCTCAGTGGGAAACTCCCTAGTCTCTCTTGAATGCCCAGTGTAAAAAGGTATGAACCTATTATTTGGCATCTGTGTAGAAGCCAATGGGGAGGCTTCTGTAGAACCCCATCAATAAAGCACTTTGGGGTGGGAGTGTGGATAAATCTTCCCTACTTGCTGGTGTGTTTTTTCTGCCTTGCTTTGTCTGTCTTTAGAGCAACAGAGCCAATGCTGAATGGGAACTCCACGAGTTGCACAACTACCCATGGTTTTTGTCACCCTTTTCTTTCTGGTTCACTTTTGTGAAGAAGTCAGTTCCTCAGTTCTGAGGGACAGACCCCTGCTCCACCCAGCAGGTAAGCTCAACAAGGCAACATGGAGCAGTGGCATCGCGCCATGCTCTCTACCTCCTTGTCTTTCTCATCAGGGTAGTATGCGTGAAGCCAGCCCTATGGTCATTCCCATGGCCAGACTTTCAATTTGTGCCTGTGACAAACAGTGGGGCTGCCCCGTTTCCTGCCTGTCTGGATGGGCTGGAAGAGAAAGGATGTCTTACAAAGAAGTGTTCATGGCAAAATGCTTCCTCAGGTGATCATTTGACCTTTGCTGAATGGGAGTTAATGCTTCTTGAAGATGAGCACATACACAGGTGTCACTGTCTGCTTTTAACCTAGAATATGCTTTTAGGAAGAGGCACACGCACCCTCCCCTTTCTGATCTTGAGCAACTTCTTTAGCTTTTCTACACCATCTGAAGAAGGCTATTCAGCCTTTCCTTCGAGGGATTTATTCCCATTCCAGCCCACCCCCACCACCCACCCCTAAGCAACTGGCATCTGTGACACGTGAGCAAAAAAAATCCCTTTCTCTAACGTACCAGCTGTCCCTGTTTTAGAAGTGTTGCCTCATTCATTTTTAGACTGTTTGGCTGAAGGCCTTTGCTGTAAGGTGAATGCTTCAGGATTACAGTTAGCTCTTCCTCCTTTGGAAATCTGGGAATTTTTTTGTTGACTTAAGTAGAAGCAGCCTTGGACCCCTGATGCATTTTAAAACCAATGCAGGGAAGTGTCATCCAGTGAACATATTTGCACTGGATCTGTTCTGCCAGACGTGTTACTGATGGAGTTTTAAATAAACACAGCGATGTTTGGAAATATTTTGTGCATGTAAATATGTAAAATATGTAAAACAAAGCTAACAGCTGTGGGGTGTACTCTTTGCTCACGTGAGGAGGCTTTGTGTAATGTTTTTTCCATCACCCTCTCTTTTTTTAAGCATCTGTGTCTGCTCCAAGATAATCACTTCTCTGTGATTCCCACTGGACAAAGAGGGAGGAGGCTGGATGGGCTTATGTGATGCCCTAAAGTCTGCCTGAAGTTCTGTGAAGAACCTCCTACTGTGTGGTGAAACCTGCTTTCCAGGAGCACATGCCCTGGGGGCAGCACACAGCAATCACTTTGCATCAGAGGTGGGATTGGGCCTGGGTCCAATTGAAGGTGGCCTTTCCGAAATAGTAATTCAAGGCACAACACGTAGCACACAGCATTCGTGGCCATCCTCGGGTGCTTCGTAACTAGACTGACAAAGGCATTAGTCACTGGTGCATGAGTCTTAATTTCCTGAACTGAATCCATTACTTAGGAAAAGGGTGACAGTTTAGCAGGTCCTTTATTTAGCCAGGGAGAGCTGAAGCCTACATATACATGTGATCTTACTGAAGACTTTGAGGGCACTGCAGTAAGAAGAAAGTCATCCAAGCTCAGTCCATAGCAATAGTAGACTCTTCAAATGGTTATTATCTTTTTTTAATTAAACAGTGTGCTACTTTTTAGACAACCTTTCAGAGAGGGTAATTCACCCTCTGTGCACAATCAGTCTCTTCACCGCTTCTGAATTCTACAGGATGTTTCCTGTGACTTAGCCACCTGTTGTTTTTCATGATGTTTTCCACCATTATCCTTGCTCTTGTTTACCAGTTCCCCTGCTTCAAGGGCAGCCTTCCAAACTCCTGGCTGTCTGGCAATGCAGATGCCCAGGGACGTGGCACAGCCACTCTGCGACTGACACACAGCGTTTGTGTGCATGGCAAGTTTGACCTACCCGTAAGTATGACGCTTGGACTCATGGATGTCACAAGGTGCAATACAAATGCAAGCTCCATTTGTTTGTTTGGTGGTTTCAATCACAGCCAATGGAAGTGTCTGGCAGGAACAGCCCTAGGTAAAGGGCAAAGTGGAAATGGAACATCCTCCAGCAGGATCCCGGGAGACATTCTGGCTCTCTCAGAAAAAGCCCTGTTTATGCCGGCAAGGGAAATAGCGTAAGTGCATCCTACAGAGATTTGCTGCTGCTTATTCTCCTTGCTCCTGGCTAGTCTGGCCACCCTTTTTGCCTTGCTGTCAATGACATTTTTTATGAATAGGCTTGAGGGGATCTTTAAGACATCTAGTACTGTTAAGAACCGCATCCCCACCTTACCCATGTCCTAATGCAAAATCCCAACACCATGGGCAAAGGGGGCTTTAGCAATCTATAGCATTTTACAATGACTTAAGGCTATATTCTCCTAGTTTAAAGAGTGCCAGGTTCCTTAACTCTTGTTTCCTCAGCTCTTGTCCCATATGACATCCTCCAGTGATTGCGTATATTTTACCACCAGTTCCCCCTTGCAGTGACTGGAAATTGCTATCAGCCTACATGATGAAGTCTTGTTAAAATCCATGACTCGATAAATTTTTACTGTTTGTGGCTCGTGTTTGACCTGGTTGATTTTCTGTTATTTTCTGTGGTGAAGAAATAGTTGAGGTTTGTATGAAAGTAGATACCAAAAGACCAGAATAGCCTACATGAGCAGAGGGCTCCAGGCTTGAGTGAGCCAAAAAGAGTCAGAGGTGGAAACAACTCAAGAATGGGACACTGAACTTCTTGCTTTCCCCTTCAATGTCATGTCTGCATGATGGTATAAAGAGGCCAGCACAAGAGATGGTGTCGTGGTTTAAGCCCAGCCAGTAACTCACTTCCCCCCACCTCCCCCCCTGCTCCCAGAGGGATGAGGGAGGAAAATAGAGAGAACGTAATTCCCACGGGTTGAGATAAAAGCAGTTCAGTAACTAAGGTATAATGCAAACCACTGCTGCTACCACCAGTAACAATAATGGTAAGGGGAATAACAAGGGGAGAGAATATAAAACTTAAAGGGGAAAAGGAAAGGAAACAATAAATACAAGTGATGCACAATACAACTGCTCAGCACCCGCTGACTGATTCCCAGCCCGACCCGAGCAGCGGCGATCTGGGCCTTCCAGGTGACTCCCGCCAGTTTCTATACTGGGCATGACGTGCTGTGGTATGGAATAGCCCTTTGGCCAGTTTGGGTCAGGTGTCCTGGCTCTGCTTCCTCCCGGCTTCTTGTGCCCCTCCTCACTGGCAGAGCTTGAGACTGAAAAGTCCTTAATCGGGGTAAGTGCTACTGAGCAACAACTAAACACATCGGTGTGTTATCAGCACTGTTCTCAGGCTAAAGTCAAAAACACAGCACTGCTCCAGCTACTAAGAAGGAGAAAAATGACTGCTACAGCTGAGCCCAGGACAGATGGCATTTCATTCTTCACCCCCAGATCACTAGGCAGATAGTAATTTCTTTTAGTTGCTCTGTATTTTTGATACTTTGCAGTATGTGCTGGTTTCATCAAACGCATGGATAGAAAGCACTGAAACTGGTTTGCTAATGTAATATCTTGCTGTTCTTCATGAACAAACTGATTCACAATGTGCAGTTGCAAAGCAACGTTTGCAATGCAGGGGGTTGGCAATGAACGTAGAATGACATCAAGTTTGTTATTTGGATTTGAAACATAGAGAAACTTAGAGGAACATTGAAACTAAGTAGGATCATCAAGCTTCAAACCTACGCCTTCAGAAATTCTTCCCTTCTAATATTTTGGACTGTATTTCAGTGATTCTTAACAAAGATTCTCCTTAGTAAAGGAGAAAAAGTAGTTGTCATCCATAACAGATATTGCTCATTATTTTTCATGTGGCTGTTTGCTAATTTGAAGAGTTCTGAGAGGAAGTATATAGAACCCATATAACAGAATCATAGATTAGTTTGGGTTGGGAGGGACCTTAAAGCTCATCCAGTTCCAACCCCCTGCCATGGGCAGGGACACTTTCCACTAGAGCAGGTTGCTCTAAGGCCCTGTGTCCAACCTGGCCTTGAACACTGCCAGGGATGGGGCAGCCACAGCTTCTCTGGGCAACCTGTGCCAGCGCCTCAGCACACTCGTACCAAGAATTCTTTCCTGATACCTAATCTAAAACTACCCTCAGATCAACTGGTAAAACATCTAGTTCTCCCATGCACAGTTTAATTCATCATTGCAAGGACTGTTCTGCAAATCTCAAACCTTGGTATTTTCTTTAAATGAAATGAGCAATCATTATAATTTCATCTCAGCTGGAATATTTTTTTTTCTTTTCCTCAGCCTTTTGATGGGTCAGATTTAAACCATCTGCAGGCAGATGGAAAGGAAAAGTGGAATTATTGTTTTCACCAAAAAATTCTGCAGCTGTCAGGGTGTGTTTGACACAAGCCTGATGGCTGAAAACAAAGACAGGACACATTGTCCCGGCTGGATATCAGACAGCATAAGAACTCTTCATGGCCAGCTCTTACTTGGAGAACTTGGGGCTAAATGAGGTAAACAAGATCATTACTTAGCCATACTCAAGGACTTTTCAGAGAGAATTCTTCACTGAATTATGTACTTTTGCTGGGCCTCAATGACACCTTGTTGGTTTCAGCATGAGGAGGGTGACTCTGTAAGTGATAGTCACAATATATCATACAGACCACTGCTTTGTGACTGGCATACCGCATGGCAGAGGCTTCAGCCATCACTTCCAGTACCTGTCATGACATGTTGCTTTTATAATTGGGTTTAATTTATGGCCCCATAATTAACAACCGCATCCAGTGATAAAGGGTTTAAAGCAGAGCTTTCTAGGAGGGACACCAGGAGCCATGACTCAAAGCCTATCAGGGTGGACTAGAAGATTTCTTCACTGCTTTGTGCTTGAACACAAGTGGCTCCTTGGTGATACTGGCACTACTACTTCTCAAATCAGGCCTTTCCACAGATTAGTCTGCATGAAAGCCAGATTCGCCACTGGGAGCTCGTGCATCTTGCTGCTGGTGGCTTTGTTAGTGTTTGTAAGAGTAACCATTTCTTCTGCTTGCACCATGCTAGGCATCTTCAAGAAACATGAACGAGTTTCCAAACTGGACTAAAAACTCCTGTCTTCTTGCACATCTGTAGGTGTCTTTGCGTGTAGAAGTGATTCTTCACCGGTGATGCGAAGTTTATAACTGCAAGGACTTCCTGATTTAATTTTTTTGTACATTTAATGGTTTTCTGTGTTGGTTTGTTGGGCTTTTTTTAACTACTTCAGTATTAACATCATCAACATGGGCTAAGACAGTTAATAAAGTTTCTGTCCTTTTCATCATGAGTGTTGGGAGTGATAATAATATGAAGTTATTGGGAGGTGTATTTTTCTGCTCTGAAGTAACAACCATGTATCATTCCCATCTCCCAGCGCTGACACTGTCATGTTGGTATTTATTCACATTGTGGTTTTCCCCTTAATAATTTGACCGTATACATCTGTAGACAGAATGTGCTTGAGTTAAGCTAAAACTAAGAGAATAAGACATTCATGAACTGTGAGCTATTATCTATTATTGAGTCATCTGAACCCTTGCAGTGCACAAGTTTTGAATTGTTATTTTGTGGTTACTGGCTGGGTTGTGCAACAGTTCAAACTGAAAGCAATTTTGGAAATAGTTCATCAGATGATAGCTTCACACCGATACTCAAACAAGGTGAGATGGGACCGTGCTGCTGCTGCTCTTGTAATTTGGCTAGCGTAGGAGGAAGGGAAAGCTGTGAAGATGTTTCAGGGTTGGGGTTTTTTTGTTTGAGTGTTTTGGTTTTGGGGTTATTTTGGGGTTTTTTGGGTTTTTTTCCCCACCTATTTCAGGGGCCAGAATTCTAATTTCTACCAAAAAACCAAGAAATCAGAGATCTATTGGCAATATCACAGGGAGCCCAGAAAAGGTAGATCACATAGACTAGAGGCCAAATCCTATTCATGTCAATCTCATTAATCCAGCAAGTATACTCCTGTTGGAAAGAATTAGGTTTAAGTGCATCAAAACTGACTTTCACAAAAAGAATGTTTTCTGCTACCTTTGTGCTAGATATACAGTGCTTGGACACTTACTATTTACAGCTTTGGCAAGAGTATGTAAGGGACCACATTCCTGACTGTCTACTTTGCGTAGTTATTTACACCTGCACAAAGTGTGTGTGAAATGTTCCCCCTCAGCACTGGCTATGCTCATTCACACCCATTTAATACCGATGTCAAGGAGAAGTGGCCAAATGGAAAACCATCCCCAGCATCCCATTGTCCCTAGCTCAACCATACTTAGGACATGCCATTGTTGTGGGTCTGATCTCCGCCACCTCCCACAGTGAACAGTGTGAGTGAGGTGAAAGAGACACATCCATGTTGCTGCTGCAGGTCTGGTTTCTGTGTTGCTTTCTTTGAAAGTCTGGTAAAAGAAGCTGAAGAAGCCAATATTCATGTGTGTGTTTATTCCTTTGCTACCCACTGCTACCTTTGTAAATGGACAAGAGATAGACACAAAATGCTCTCAAGGAGCTGAGGCTGTCCTGGTGTCTCAGAGCCATTCATTTTCATGTGGTTTTCTGCTGTCTGTAGGTTTAAGAGATTGATTTCCATATGGCAGATCCAGGTGCAAGTGCCTCACCATGATCTCTGAGCAGGTGTGTCTGTAGCAATCCCTGTTCCTCCTTGAGAAAAGGAGGATAACAGGCTCAAGTAAGGAGAACCAGAACATTAAGAAAGAAAGTACCACATGGGATGCTAATTTACTGAGATCTGAACTAATATGTGAGATATTTTAAAGAGCGAAAAACTTGAGACCATCCAAAAACAGTTAGTAGAGAAAGCATTGTGGGATACAAATGCATCTTGTAGCTGCTATGAATGGCATTGCCTCTCAGGGAAAAGACAAAGATCTACACAACCCCTGCAAACAGCCAGATGCAGAGGTACACAGTTCTGCCAGTGGTGCAGCTCTGCTTCTTGGTGATGTATGTTCAACCTCCATACTGCTGCCCTAGCTCTGGTCTCTAAAAGTTCAAATGAGATCAAGAAAACAGTTTTCAGATTATAAGTTTTCTCCTCTGCCTACAAGCTGACTTACTATGGGGAAGCAGTCTATGGCAATTACCCAAAAGTTCAGCAAAATGATTCCTCCACTTTGTTCTTTCTGACCTATTAAGTGTTTTAATACCAAGACGTTATCCAAAAGCAGTACCACCATTGATTCTGGCTGGTTTATGCACATCAGAGTCCTGTAGCAGGTGTTGCTTTTCTCAGTACACAGCTGAATGTGGTCTTAGCAGAAGTGATATAATGTTTAGATGGGGGAGACTGATTAGAAAACACAGTGTGATGGGTGCTGCTCTGTTTTGAAAGGTTTTGGTTCACTGAATGAGCATCATTAACAAAGACTTCATTTCCAGGGTGGTGGTAAATGTTATACTTGCGATCAGCGTATTCCAATATAAACCAAAGCAGGTTGATTGACTAATTAAAGGTCAGGGTGACAGCACAGAGCTTCACAGCTGAGCTGAGCACACTGCTGACCAAGCTGAAGGCGGAGATAAGAGGTTTTGCTGTATTTCATCAGACCATTGCTGACAAAGAGGAAAACTTGGGTAGGTTATCATCTCTTTTGCACCACCAAGATTGACTTTGTTGGTTTTTAACTGATTTTGAGCACTGAAATCTGCTGAACAAATGATGCTGATCTGAGGGGTTCTCATATTTTCTGTAGTTCTATTTGTGAAGTCAATGGAGTTACTTGGTTTCTCAATACTATCCCACAATAGTTCATTCAGTAAAACTTAATGAAAGCTGGCTGAGATTCTTGAGAAGGGGGCATAGCATGTTACTATCAGCGTGTTTGCTGTGTTTTAAGGTATGGTTATTACTTATGTATTTAATTTCTTTACTGAGGGGATCATGCAGTCTTCTAGAGTTGAGGTTCTCTCCTCCTTCCCCCCTGTCCCTTTTTGGTTTTGTTGGTTGTTTGATTTGGGGTGGGTTTGTTTTTTGTTGTTGTTTGGTGGGTTTTGTGGGGAAGGGGTTGTTTTGGGGTTTTTGTGTGTGTTTTGCCTGTTTTCTTTTTCCTCTGGGAAATTGTCAGAGAAGTTTGCATTTGAATGAAACTCTTAATAGATGCAGGCTTTTTTTGTGCTTGATTTACTAAAATAAGTGTGCTTCTGGCAATGGGTGTCATGGTTCAAAAGCTCCTGCTGTCAGAATCCTTGAGTAAACCTGTAGCCCAGCTGAAGGTAAATGGTGTTTTGATGTTGACTTTGACAGGATTCCTTTTCTTGGTTTTTCCTTATCTGCTTTCCCACACTGCTCATATCTAATTGTGAGAAGTGTGGACTTTTTGTCCTCCTTTTCGGGGAAAAAAAGTAACATAAGACTTCAAGCTTGGTATGTGGATAAATATCTATTTTCTGAGGATAGCGTTTTTCGGATGCTTGGCTGTGTATTTAGGCTGTTAATACAGAGATTGTGCAGGCAAAAAGGAGGTTTAAATATATCGGGACAATATTATTAATATTAGTTCTCACATTTTAGTTTTATAATAAGGATTCTAGTATGAACAGAGGCTTATTCTGTCTGTGTTAATTGCTGCATTAAGTACGGTTCTTTATGCTAGAAAAAAATTGCCTTCTGCCTCTAAGTTGTAACAGAGACAAGCTCGGAGAACAGGGAGGTCCCCCTGCTGTCAGGAGGCAGGTGAATGCAGACAGGGATGGCGTTGTGAAATAGATTGTTATAGTACCCAGTAAAACAAATGTCTTGTTGACAGAAAATGACAGATAACATTAATTACAAAGGCAGGAGATTTAAACAAAACAAGCAGATTGAACTCCTGAGAAAGGATTAGTCAGGATTTACCTCTGTTATAATTGTAACCACTAGGCATGGCTTGTGCAATAGATCGGCTATTACTATTTACAAGCAATTATTAATAACACTGCATAATTGCAAGCTAATTTCCTTTAAGACTGCTTATGCTTGAAGCTTTTGTGATTTAAATGTGAAATGACCCCATTATTCCTTTATTTAATTGATATTAACTGAGACTAATTAACATACAAAAGTTAAATCTGCTTTAATTAGAAAACCATTACAGGCACCTCCCTATTTATTACTGGAGGTAGTAGCATTTTTAGTGATACTGAACTGTTAACATGAAAAGTGGCTGTAGGAACCACATTGAAAGCAAATGGCTGGGGACTGAATATACCTATATAGGTTTTGTCTGTCTTTATTTTCTTTTAAAGAGATAGAGATTTAAACTGTAAATCTACCCTTAAACACTATGTACAGGCTCTCAGATTTATAAACTACTTTTAAGACACTGGTAAATATATATGTATTTAACTTTCATGGTGCACTATTACAGCTGGCTGCTTTTCTGTCCTTACCAGAGAAGTTAAGAATGAGCTAATTTTCGCCAGTTATAAAAACAAAGTCTCATTCACAGCAGTGTAAATTTCTCCAGCTGTTTATGGAGTGGATATGAACAGCTGAGCTCATCTAAAGAAGTCAAGCTGGGAAGCAAGGTGGGGAAAAAGATGTTGAGCAGGAGGCAAAATGGGTAATGATGTATTATGAAATTGGTCATTGAAGAAAGCTGTGTGCTTTACCTGCTTTTACAGTACTGTTGGGTTTGCTTTTAATTTTTTATTATTTTTTTTTTAACACCATCATTTTACCACTGTAGAATAAATTTGTGGGTTTATAACCACCCTGATATGCCAATAGAGGCACACAGCATGGTCTCAGATGTGGCCTTAAAGAAAAGTAGTAGTTTCACCAAATACATTCAAACCCTTCCTAAACCATCACTTCTGTGAGAAGCACTAAGTATCACCACTGGGTTTTTCTGTATAAAACTTCTTTGGTGCTGTTAAGATCCTATTTGAACCTCTTCTGAATGGCTGCAGAACTATTAGAGAAAGCCAACAGATCAGATTGGCTCTCTGACAACAGTTTTTGGTTTTGGGTGGGTTTTCTTCATGTAGGTCCATCTGTATGAAACAGATAGAAAACACAATGGATCTTTGATGCATCAGTCCATCTCTGGAAGGTGTGATGGAAACATACATTCCTACCTAGGTGTATGAAAAGAGGAAAAATGTACCTTTTGTGTATTTGTCTCTTTGCCTCTTGTATTTTGTTCACATTAGAAAGTAACCTCCTACAGAAGGGTTGGATCTGAAGCTTAAAAGGATGTATGTCATTAGAAAGGTGTGTTGCTCTGGATTAATATTAGTCAGTAAATAGGCACAGTTGTACCACCCAGCCATGCACATCAGTATATCAGGTGGAGGGGCACAGTGTGTCTCTAGTCAAGCAGCCAGTGGCAAGTGGCAACTGGTTAGGCTGCAGGATCTTGGTGGACACGAGGCTCCAGCCTGGGGCTCCCAGTGGCTTTATGTAAGCTTGCCTTGTAGCTGTTGTGGGTTTACCTTTTTCTGGTTACAGTCTGTCACTTTTAAATTGAAATGATATGTATTGTGAATATGAGCTTCAGAAGCCAGCCCACTGCATCTTCATCTGCCATCAGGGCCTTAATAAGACCAAGATACCTTTTGGTTAAGAAAAGGGTTTTTCACCTGTGTCCTGAAAACCATATCCTGTGAATCACTGCCACAAATGCAGAAAATAGGGTGAAGAGTATGGAAGACAGTACAACGTTAGTTTCTGAGAGCAGTTTCAGTCTGTTACAGTGAAATGGTTAATGGATAAACTACAATGACTAATTAAGTACATTCACAAATTAGGCTTGCAAAACAAGATAGATTTCACATCAGAAACTAGAAGGAATATTATAGTATAGGAATGCATCTTGATAACCTTTAAGATTCTTGAAAAGATTTCTGGATTCCTGTTACAAAATTGGAAGTAATAGGAAATACCTATTAAAGCAATTTCAAGGATGCATCCTCAAAATGCCTATTAGTAGAGTGTTAAGAAAATATTTGGGATCCTTAAAAATGAATATCATATACCTGTTAAATTTCTGTGACTTCTCACAGTAAATGTGTTCCACCACTAGAGTTGTGGAAATAAATACAAGAATTTTGGAGATGAAAGGAATACCATGAAAAGAAAATGGAGCAACTGAAGATGTGTTTCATGTTAACAACTGATGGGTCAATGGGACAATCTAACTGATAATACAACTGATGTAACTTATATAACATATTACAAATTGTAGTAAGTATTTAAGATGATACTCTCATCTCTTGTATGCTTCTGTCTTTTAATACGTATATTGAAAGTATTGACAACCTTGAATACCTTTCAAAGGACGTTACTTTCAATTTTCATTACAAGGCATTCAGATATGTGTGCTTGTTATCATACTTGGACAAAATGGAGATAAAAATCTTGTGGAAAGTGAGAGCACCAAAGAACCAGTGGGCAGAAAATGTTGATAGAAAAATCTTATTGAAAGATCAGGTCAGTTACTCCTGTTAGCTGTACTTTTTGAAAAGTATTTGAGTATAAACTGTAAATGCATTCTCATATTTCAAGTTCACACCTTTTCAGCCCATCACCTAAACTTGGGGGAAGTGCAGAGCTAATATAAGTGGTTGTATTTAGGCACAAGTCTTAGGCTGAATCAGGATCTTCGCTCTTAACTAAGGTAGGGTTAAACTCATGAACAACCAACAAAAGAAAGGAACCCCCCCATCAACATTAATGTTTGTAAATGTTAAATTAAAAGGAGTCCTTTGGATATGGAGCCAAAATGACTTGTATGCCGTGTGTGAACATAGCCATGCTTGCTGGAACCATCTCACTTTGAAACGATAGACTTGTAATATCAAGCACAACCCTTCCTCCAGCTGAGGCTCCGATTGTGCAGCTATCATTGAGCAGAGCTTCTGGGTACAAATACCTTCAATGCAGGGATTTAAAAGGAAAAAAGCACCTGTGCAAACTTGGCTTTCCGTGGCTTTGAACTGAGCTACCCAGGCAAGTCTTGGCTGTGGAAGAACATTCTGTGCAATTTTAGACCAGAAAATTAAATTGCCAAGTATTGCTGAATAGACTCGGGCAAGAACCAAAACTGAGCTCTGAAAACATTTGTATCTCTTTACAAATGAGGTTTCAATTCACATGCTGTGTTATGCTTATACAGTGGAAATATAGCTCAATTTTAAAATATGAACAAGGAAGTGGTGGAAAAGACAAGATATGGATGCTAGAAGAAATGTTGCAGGGGCAAAAAGCTCATCTCTTTTCATTACAGGGGAAATAGTTTATGCCAAATCCAGTTGCACTGGAGTGAGGGAAAAGATCCCCATTAACCTCTGTGCAGCTGGATTAAGCTTTCAACTGGTATTACTGACTTCCTCAGTGGATCATTTTCTACAACTCATCCTGTATGTTGTTAAGCTTTTTCAGTTTCGTGCTGCTTTAAATAACATTGGTAGTGGTCAGCATTTTGTCTATTTTTTTCCCTTGAGTATAGGAGATGTCAGTGAGTAGGAGAAAGAAGAAATCCGTCACCAGCGTATAGAGCTTGGATCAGTGCATTGGAAACCTGCTCTCTGAATGCTGTGGGAATGACATTTGCACAAAAACATCCACATAGAGCCACTGACTTAAACCCTTCAGATTGATCATGAACTTCTGGAAATCAGAATGTCTTCATTCATCATCAGGAATTCATGTTAAGATTCATGTTAATGTTTTGCATCTTCATAGAAACCAAAGGATACAATTGAAAAAACAGAAAAATGCTGACTGACAAAAAGATCTTTAACTTTGTTTATATAATATGAATGTGAATAAAGTTGTTTTAGCTAAAGAAGGCTAGATTTCTTGTAGACAAAAAAGTACTTCTACAACAAAAATGGGTCTATATCCCATTGCTGTGCAGTCATTAGTTTTTACAAGTTCCTTCCTTTTTCCAGGTTCTAATTGGTGGCCTGTTGAGAGCCCTGAGCACAGAGCTGTCAAAGCAACCCCCTTTTTCACTTTTTTGTCACATTCCTATATAATTAGACATATGATTATAGTAACAAACACAGCACCAGCTGTTTGAAGCTTAATACTATTTAAGTATTACCATGCCTTTATTATAAAGGTACCGAAACATATGGGAATCATAAGCCATTTCTCTCTCTCCTTTCCCCGCTAAGCTAGAGTTTTGCATTCAGATGCTAAGCCTGTGTTTGAAGCAAGGAGGAAAAGAAATAATATTTCTGAAATACAGTGTAATAACTCCAACTTATCTGTCTCATTTATGCAACTGCAATTCCACTTTCTACTCCATCTTTTCACTGAGGTTATTTCTCTGGGCAGAAAAGAGCGACAATGTTACAGAAACAGGTTAGTGCAGCTTTAGCAGCCTAAGGCTCAATTAATGGCAATAAAAAGAGTAATAACAGTAATAAAGATTTTTGGAATGCTCTTTTCCTTGAAAAACTCCTTGAGGCAGCAGATGTATCCTTTCTAGATGGGGTTACATCATTGCTTGGGTGGCTACTGGAACTAATTTCGCTCCTAGGATTCAAATTTTCTACAGTGGAAATTGCTGTCTGTTTTCAGATAGGTACTTATTTTTCTCACTTCTCTTGTACGTTTTAAAAGGAAAGCTTATACAAAAGACTGAAGAGACAAGAAGGGAAAATACAGCACTAAGCAATTTAAAGATATCAAAAAAAAACCAACCGTGCAGCCAAACTCACCCTGTGCAATATTACTGAGAAATCTGTAGAGCTATTTCAGGGATTAAACTAACCACAGAGCTTGCATTCTTAGTTATACACAGCTAGCTTTCTGCCAAAGTACTTTAAGACTCTGGCATCTTTTGCTTTCATGTAACCAGGAATCAGGTCCTATGGCTTTATCTCCTTCACTCAGAGCTCTGTTCAGTGAAATCCCTGGGATTTGCTTTCTGTATTTATGATGGGTGGGAGGAATGTGCAATGGGATGCTTGAAGGAAGAGTGAAGCCAAGGATAATGGCAGACTTGGTATTAAAGTATATAACCAGGTTCCTATGCTGTGCCCATCGCTAGGTCACCTCAGTGTTCCAAAGTAGTTTAACAAAGGGGTGTGCTTAATACCTGTTGGGTACGAGCCCTGCAATTCCCATGGTTCATGGCAGTATGTTTTCTGCTGCACAAGAAGATTGTGGTTCTTGGTGATTTATTCTCTTTAAATACCGTATGTTCACACATGCCCATTCAGAAGCCAGCAAAGTGTCTCTGCACTTGGAACCAAATGCCTGGGGTTGTCAGTGAGGGTTTGGAGGTGCAGGTTTGGCTGGGCCCCCAGGAAAGCTGCCTTCCTCCCCTGCTTGGGGGGCAGCCAGTGCTGAGAACATGCAGCAGGTGCAGTCACTCCACGTCAGCCGGGGGTCCTGGGGGTCTTCGAAGCAGTTTCTGGTTTTAGCTTGAACTGGAGATTAAGATCTCATTGAATGAGCTCTGTGTTTTGGTTTCTTTTAAGGGATTCTGGGGCTATGGCTGGTCTCCTTTTAAATATGAAATGAAAATAAGCGTAAGAACTTGTGTTACTCTACCCAACCACGCAAAGCAGCACCCGCTTGCTCTCAGAGGTACCTGAATTCAGATAGCATGATGGGGATTTCCTCTTGTAAATTCTAAGTAAGGATGATTGTATCAACAAGTGTTTTATAAATATTAGTAGCGGTTGAAAGGAAAGAGAAATTTAAGATAGCAGAAAAATACTCGGGTTAATTTGGGGGGAAAAACGTTTATCATATGTGTTGGTGTTTTAAACAGAGTATTATGAATGGTTATTCAGCTGCATAAAAGATGAAGTGCTGCTTTTCTTTCTTCCTTTCCCCACCTCCTTACTACTTTAAGTTTTGAAAATGAAACTTTTCCAACAGGCTGATCTTTTTTTGATGTTGAGTCAGTGGACAACTGAGCTATTTCACACTTGGGGAGCCAAATTTTGTCTCCTATTGCGCATGTTCAAGCCTCAATTTGGGCCTCAGATGTTTCAACAGAGACAAGATTACTGTAGGCATAAGGTGTAGAAATTTACACTGGAGCTCGTGTAGGTATGCAAGGGTGATAATACTTTCCAGGATGGGAAGCCATTTCACCTTCAGTGAACAGTGTTGGGGAAATAAATCTGCTTTAAAACCCCAGCAGAACTAGAGAACAGAAGATGTGGTTTAATTGCTCAAGAGAAGGCTGAGGGAGAACTTCAAAGTCATCCTCTTCCTTTTGCAAGGTCAATCAAGCCTCTGGCATACACCAGAGGAGCTTAAAGAGTGCTCAAGTTAGTGTTGCAGGTCACCACTGTCCCAGCAGTACTCCTTTGCCCTGGTCTGATGCTCCCTCACCCCCAGAAGAGAGTCATGTACTGATCTTAGTACCATTTGGGGATGAAAACTTTTGCTCCACTGAGACAGAAGTGAAGGAAGATGGGAGGTTGACTGTGACCAGAGCCAGGGCAGTATTGACTTTCCCAATACACTGGATATGTGAACCCTGTGAGATTAAGATAAATCTCTGAAAATATTTATTTATTTAT